>NC_088689.1:122015000-122315000 GCF_028017835.1 Emys orbicularis
TATAAATTCTTTTAGAATAGTATCACTGCATCCACACTAAGAGATTATAATGATGTAGCTATATTGGTTTATATAGTTAAATCAGCACACAAACTGTGTGTAGGCCACCCCTGAGAGAGCTGTCTACAAATGCTATATGTACTTCCTCATCTCCAAATTACTGCTGGACCCACTCCATCTGGCTTCTGTTCTTTCCACTCCACCAAGCTGCCCTCAAATGAATTTAATCTAATCTCATGGTTTTTAGTCCAATCTCACCATCCTGCATCTTTTTTCTGTAACTTCCTTTCTTCCTTACATCTCGTTCTTCCTGGCTCGCTATGATTGTTCCCTCCTACCACTCAAGCCGCTCTGCCAGCATTTCAGTAGCTCTTCCTCCTCCCCATGCCCCCTCTCTGAGGGCTCTTTGATTAACCACGCTCTTCTCTTCTCTTCATCCGTCCTTGGTGATCTGTCCTGTTCCTTATTCCTCTATAACAATTCAGTAATCTGCTCCTAACAGCCAAATCTCCTAACACTTCACTCATCTTCCACCTCTACTTCTGTGATGTTCTCCGCTTGGGTGTGTGATGCCATCCTGGTCTCCTGCCAAAAGCAGCTTTCTTGTCCGTATCCTTGACCACGGCTCTGACTCTGACAATATGTAGTTTGGGAATGGGAAGGCTTGTTTGCTGGAAATTTTGCTATGTTAATGCTGCTTAAAGGTGAGTGCAAAATACTCCATATTCCTATAGGCCAGAAATCCCAAATCAAAAGCATCAGGCTGCCTTGTATGTCTCTATGGTAAAATCCAGGCACCACTGAAGTCAATGGCAAAACTCCTATTCACTATAGTGGGAGTCAGGATTTCATCCCTAGTTTTATCCAGTTGAACAACAGCTGCACTCAGTTGAAACTTCATACCTAAAAATCAGCACCACAAGGATGAGTACAAATGACCTCATTTTCCCTTTTGATTCTCATTACTTCCGTTTTGTTTATTCTCATGTAGCCTGTCACTGAAACTTGCTTTATTCTCTGAACCATCTGGTGGTACCCTGGTGTGGAGAAGGCCAGCTTTGCTTCTGCTTCTGCCTGATATTATTATTGCATTAAACTTTCAATGGCTAATCTTTAATCCTGTGGCTGGCGGTGTGAGCTGCACATCTACATGTTGTAATGTTTTGGTGATAGTTAGGTCCCAATTCAGCAAAGCACTTAAGCACATGCTTATGTGCCATTGACTTAAATGTGGCTTAAACACTAGCATACATGTTTAGTTGAATAAGGATGGACTTAAGCATATGCTTCAGTGCTTTGCTGAATCAGGGCCTAAAAGCTGTGCAAAGGGCTCCTGGCTGGAGACCAGCCTGGGTGGTCTGTTTATCTCTGCCCCTGTAATAGCTACTTTGGCTGCTGCTGTCCTAGTACCACATGATACATGTGCCATGTCAGCTGGCATCTGTCCTTTTCTGGTGGTGGATCATGGAGTGGACTTGAGTACACTTCTCTGTAGGTGCTCTTGGCTTGTATCCATGTTGCCATGGTTCCTATACATTGCCTAGGACTATGGCTAACCTCTTTCCCATATTGTGTGTGTGCCCGTCGCTTGAAATCGTAAGCTCCGTTCTCATTCAAGGTACAGTATTCTAAAACCTTAGTTAATCGGATCCCTTATCCTCATCCACCATTAGCTAGATCCACAAACTTCTTGCCTGCCCTCTGCTCTTCTAGCTCCCCCCCCCCCCCGAAAAAACAGCGTGGAGGACAATTTACAGTATGCATGTATACAGTAAAACAGAAATAATACATTTTTCTCTCTAACTTTCTCCCACCCTAAGCCTCCTCCACAGAGCGGCGGCATCTCATAAATGGCCACAATTTCCCCTCATCCCATGATGTTTGCATAAAATTGCCTTTTGTTCCACCCCCCATTATTTGGTGCAGAAAGTATCCATTCTTCTAAAAGTCTACAGAACAATGAAATTGTGGGAATGGGAAATTGCCTCAAAAAGGAACAGAGAAATTTGCCAAGAAAACACATTTACTTTCATACTCTCTACTAGTAATGCAGATAAGAGACAGATTTGCCGTCAGCATTCTTGGATAGCACTACACTTCCTACCCTTTCCCCCCCTTGCAATGGTGCTCTAAGCAAGGGCACACAAGTCACATATCAAAGGCCAACAATAGTTTTACTTTTACCTAATGTTGTACTTTCAGTTTATGCTGTGTCTGCCTGTCCAGATTAACAGATTCCAGCTAGAAGTGTTTGTAAACAAAGCTGAAGAAACTCTCCTAACTTTGCCTCAAGTACTGCATCATAGATAGTATAGTCATGCAATGAATGCCCCTCGGAAGAAAACAGATGTACTCAGTAACCTACCCTATGGCACTGAGCTTTGCATTACAAAAAGCAGCAGAGACTCTTTGTAATCAACAATCCCACGTACAAATACGCTGCACTTTTCCTTCTCTTTATCATTGTCTAATTAAATTTCAATCAACCTGAACAAAATACATCCATATTTGTTGTAGGGAGTAAATAGGGGATGTGCTGGAGAATTAACATGTGCAATGTCTAGCTGCAGGTTGGAGAAGAAGAATACTTCCTTCCTTTTAGATAGCTGAATTATCGAGAAATTCATACATGGTGTTTTCTGGCAAACATTTCTATTTTAATAATCACACTTAAAATAACAAAATATTACAGTGGTGAGTGACATCGACAAGATGGTGTATACCAACATAGGGGATTAACTCAAAAGATATCCAGAAAATTGTAATTTCTATAGTAATGGATATTTCTCAAAAAATATTCTGTTGATGTTTGACACTGTAATGGATGGTGCCAGCTTACATCAATTTCACTTTCCAAAAAAGTGTCAGGTTTTTAAGGATGATCTTTTAAAGGTTCGTTTTTATCCTGCATCTCGGGATGGGCTAACTGAAAATACCTATAGTTGGGAAATTTGGTATTCTTTAAATACAGAATGACTTAATCAGTGATAGTTAGCATGGGCACCGAAGAGCAATATTTGACTTTTAAACACTGAATCAAAATGGGATCAATATGTATGGGCCTGACACGTTACATGAGCCCATTGACTACAATGGAACTCAACAGTAGCATTGGCTTGTAAATTACAGAGCAGTATTTTTAACCATGATTTGCTCCTTTTTATTAGAATTTAATTCTTTTTTAAAAAGGAATACAATATAAAAGAATGGGGAACTGTTAGTCTTACACTGCAGTTCTTTGTATTATTCTGCTCAGGATTAAATAAATAAATAAACGGAGATATCCTATCTCCTAGAACTGGAAGGGACCTTGAAAGGTCATTGAGTCCAGCCCCCTGCCTTCATTAGCAGGACCAAGTACTGATTTTGCCCCAGATCCCTAAGTGGCCCCCTTAAGGATTCAACACACAACCCTGGGTTTAGCAGGCCAATGCTCAAACCACTGAGCTATCCCTCCCCCCTTCTGGGTGTGGTAATAGATACAGCGCTTTTCATCAGTAGATCTCAAACTGCTTTATGAAGGAGGTAAACACCATTATCCCCATTTTACAGATGGGGAAACTGATGCATAGAGAGGGGGAAGTGGCTTGCCCCAGGTCACCCAGAAAGTTAAGCCAGGAATAGAATCCCAGTCTCCTGAGACTGAGGTTGAGGCTAATGTCTTAGCTACCAGACCACAGTGCCTCCTCATATGCACTGGGTTAACTCCTTCCCTATGTCACAAGGGTTTACTGGGTATGGGGCGGTTGCCAGTGTGAGCACCCCTTCTCCCTAGTGCTCTCTTGGACACCGACTCCTTTGCAGGATTGACACCATAAGTGTAAAGTGTGGGCCTATCTGTCCTGCTTGCCGACAAGCCACATCCTGAATTATGGTTTGCGAGAGAGGGGATATAACCAGGCACTCAGCTTGCCTGGGAGCGTATCATTTGTGCCACATAAGGGTGACATGGGGATGGGCCAGCAATTGAAAACGTTCTTCTTAGCTGCCCTGAGTCATCCTACCCTTTACGGGCAGGTCGGCTCAGAGATCCTTCATGAATCCTGCTGGCTCCAAACTCTTCTCCCCCATCCCCAAAGTGACCATATATAGTTAGAAGTGGGACTACTTGCAGCATACTACTCAGAATTGGACCTTGTTTGACTGTATTCTTTTTTTTGGGGCATTTCCAGCACTTGTTTGTAGGGCTTGTTCTAGCTGCCATCCTTCCTTCTGCCTTCCAAAGATCCATGGAAAGGAATGCCTTTTGGAGTGGTTGTAGTCTCTTGCCACTTTTGGGTGTTGATTACTTTTTGATAATTTTCACTTTGTTTAGAATCTGAATATTGGCAAAACCACACACAGTCCAAAGCTCAGTGGCTGTTGAACCAAAGCCCCATGTCGGCATCTGAACCCCACCTGTCTCTTGTTTGCTTGCTTTAGGGAATTTTGGGGTGTGTGTATTTATGAATAGCTACTTCTGCTATCCTATGAGAAAGAGAAGGAACATTGACTGCTTTGACGACTGCTTTGCCATTGCTAAGGAAACTGCTCCCTTGGTAACCATGGTCAGTACATCTGTCTCGTTTTATCTCCAACTATCACATAGACACTATCATGGAAAGAATATTAAAAAAAAAACATTTTCAAATAGGAAAAAATAATGAAAGTGAAAGGGTTTTATTCATTTGTTTAGTGAAAAGTTTAGGGAGACTTTGCTTTGAAGTTGGGTAATGATTAGTAAGGTTGAGCCTTGCTTGTCAAAGATGTGTCCCTGAAGCATTATTAACTTCTAAATAGAAACAATTTTTTTTCTTGTGCTTTGTAGCTCTTTAAAACGTTGCTCACTTACTCTCTGTTAATACTCCTGATTTACCCTAATCTCAGTTGGACTAGACAATGGTGCATCTGGAAGAAACTGAAACTCAAGTAGCTTAGGGTAATACAACCGAAGTAAGAGCTTAAGACAGAAGTTCTTTCATTCAGGAAAAAAGTTCCTGTTGACTTGGGCATTGTAGTGCTAATACAAAGTCTGATTTTGCAAGGTGCCAAGGACCTTCTGACAGGAGTTCAGCACCCTGTAGGGTCAGGCCCATTAGTAACGAGCATTGGCTTTGCTGATGGTAGAATACTGCTCAAATCCATTAGTAGATAGGAAAAAGGAGAACATGCCAAAGAAAATCTAGAATGAAATCCTGGCCCCACTAAAGTCAATTGGAGTTTTGCCCTTGACTTCGGGGATGCCAGTATATCACTCCAGGTCTACAAGGACCTTGAGTGTGAGAGCCTGATGCAGCTTTTCTCAAAAGAATAAAAGAGCCTTAGCCAGACACTATTGACAAAGTTTCCAAGCCAAATAAGGCAAAATAAATATGTCAACCAGAGTATAAGCAAATAGAATGTGCATATTTTAGAGTGTCTACCTGGCACATCAGGGCAAATTGATATCAGCAGTTTGGTAATGTTTTTGTATTAACATTAAAAATATTTGATAAACTTAGGTGAGATATTTACTTTTATGTCAGTAGCAGCATAGAGAGGACAGACACAATGGAACTTTGATTAGAAAATCATCTTTTGGAAGTGGGGAAAAAAGTGAAAGATAATAATCAAAGAGAAGAGGACAAGTTATCGACCAGCTTTAAGGGATGTTAAAGTCAGAACAATAGAAATAAATACCCTTAACAAAGCCCATTTAAGGAGCAATTCAGTGCTTATATAACTTGGGAATAGGAAACAGTGAGATAGATATCCTGATTTTATGTATGGTGTCCAGGTAGTAGAATGTGGCTTTCTTATTTGAATGGCATTTGGAATATGTTGCATAGTTCAGGAAATGCATCAGGAAGGAGTTCTGGTAAAAAAGGCAGTCATTCATAACTTCTTACAGACGTTCCCCCTTGAACCATACTAATTTGGGCAACATGCCTTGATGCTCAGTTGGTTTTGACTCAGATGAACTATCTTTCATCAGTTTGCCCAATGCAAACATTTTAAAACCACCACCAGTCTTGCAATATCAGTTATACACACTATGCCTTCTCCTTTTACCTATTTATTTTTGGATAGCTATTGCAAAGACTTCTATTGTTCACTATTAGTTGATTCCCTACTGTCATTGTCTCAGGTGTCTAGAAATATCACAAATACCCTTTTCCCACAAGTATGTTTCACAGCCCTGCATCTCATTTTTTTATGGTCAGTCTTTGCAACAATTTCATTTTCCAAGCCCCTTTGCTACAAAGAGCACCATATATAGCACCAAGGCATTGAATGTTGGGTTCATCTTCATTCAGCCATCAGAAATACCAATACCATCAACATTAATAGGATGCAATGAATCATTTCTCCTCACCATTTCCCATTAACCCGTGTAATTTAAATGTCCGAAGTGCTTCTTTTCAGCAGAATACCTGTACGGTATACAGCAGCAGAAGACTCGCATGGCTATGAAGTAGCTGTGGTGGTGCAGAGAATGGGCTTCCAGCTTGAACAGTCACTTGCAAGTCTTTTTCCTTGGGAGGATTTAGGCTTCTTAAAGCCTTCCAAATTGCACCTTCCACATTCGTGGTCAGCCTCATGCACTATTTCCTTCAAACTCCGCGCTCTGTAAAAGTGGACCTTCCTTTGACTGTTTGCCATGACCCCCACCATTGCTGCTGTCTTGTTCTCAGTTGGTCTAAGACTGCATTTTGCTGTGTTCATCTCTCTCTCCGCATAGGTGACCAAATAAAGCCAATGAATGTTAAGAATATGCTGTAACGTTGGACACTGAAAACTATTTAGTTTCCTCTCCTCAGCTGTTTTTAACAGCCATGTTTCTGCTCCATATAACAGGATTGTCATCACTACCGCACTGAACATTCATATCTTAGTTGTCACACAAACATCCTGCCTCCCAAACAGATGCCTTTGAAGATGCTGAAATGCCATTGATGCAAGACTGATCCGACATGTGACTTCTTCCGTTATAGAA
This sequence comes from Emys orbicularis, assembly GCF_028017835.1. Lineage (NCBI taxonomy): Eukaryota > Metazoa > Chordata > Testudines > Emydidae > Emys > Emys orbicularis. Next base: position 122,021,956 of record NC_088689.1, read on the forward strand.
CCTCCTGCTGCCAACTGACTACCCAGATAGATAAAACTATTCACCCATTCCATGACATTGCCACCTGTATGCAACATTGGTAGGTCATTTGTCCCTGTTTTATAGGAAGGATGCATTACTTTGGTTTTATCACCACTGATCTTAAGTCCTATAGATTCTGCAGTTTTTCACAGCTGTTCCAGCAGTAGCTGTAATTGTTCAGTAGTCTCACCAAGCCAGGCAATATCATCTACATACTCTGAAGATGAACGTTTAAATTTCACACCTTCTACTTTGGCCTCAATCAGCTTTGTCATGAGATAAGTGAGAGAATGTATCCGAGGCGTATCCCTGATTCTGCTGAAAAACCAGTTTGTAATACAACTGCTCACCCTCACACAGCTAAATGTACTGGGGTACAGTTCCTCCACCAGGCACACTAAGGCCTCAGCCCCTCTGCTCCCTCAATACTGGTGGAGCAGCATCTGCAGTGCTGATTGATGCACCGAGTCAAAAGCAGCTGGGGTACATCTACACTATCCGCCAGATCGGTGGGTAGTGATTGATCTATCGGGGATTGATTTGTCGCATCTCATCTAGACGCAATAAATCAATCCCCGAACGCGCTCCCTGTCGACTCCGGAACTCCACCGCTGCAAGAGGCGGAAGCGGAGTCGACGGGGGAGCGGCGGCCGCCGATCCTGTGCCGCGAGGACGCGAAGTAAGTCAATCTAAGTTGATCTAAGATACGTCGACTTCAGCTACGGTATTCTCGTAGCTGAAGTTGCGTATCTTAGATCAATCCCCCCGCTAGTGTAGACGAGGCCAAAAAAGTCTACAAACACAGTGTTAACTTCCTTTTGTCACTCTAGCTGTTTTTCAATAATGTTCCGCAGAGCCTATAGGGCATGGACTGTAGATTGACCTGTACGGAAACCACACTGGTTGTGTCTCATTTTTGGGTTGAGACAGTATTTCAGTTGTTTCAGTAGTATGATCGTAAACACCTTCCCTGGGACTGACAACAGTATTAGTCCCCTATAATCTGAGCAAGCTGATTGCTCTCTTTTTTTCCAAAAAGGGATACAGTCCGTTTTCCCCAATGTTCTGGAATGTGACCGGTTTCCCAATTTGACTTTATATGCCAAATACATTTCTGGGGGGAGGAGAGGGAAGGATGGTCTGGTGGGTGTTGGGGTTCATGTCCCTGCTCCACCACAGACTTCCTGAGTGACTTGCACAAGTCACTTAGCCTTTCTGTGCCTCTGTTTCCCCATCTGTAAAATGGGGATAATAGCAATACCATACCACACAGCAGCTTTGTGAGGATAAATACATAACAATTGTGAGGTGCTAGATAACAAGGAAATGGGGACCAGATAAGTTAAGTAATAATAAAGAAAAGCACTGTCAGTTTTGTCATGCTATAACATTATAAGGAAATCATACTGACAATTTTTGGATTTTGTTATTTTTTTCAACTAGTCCAAAATTTATAGTTAGATCATTGGTATGGGAAAAAGAGTTTGCAAGATTTCCTTCTGTATAAAAGGATATTTCATAAGAGTACTGAAAAGTATTAAGATCAATATTTGCCACTGCAGTGTATCAGAGTTCAGATGCTGGGTTATATTTAAGGTCTGGAGGAAGACCTCATTTCAGTTAATGTATTGCTGATATGTAGCAGTAGTTTGGTGTGTGGTTTAGGTCTTTCAATTCTAGGCTCTGGCCAATGTAAACAAACAGAAAAGTCAGATTAGTTAGCACGTGCTATGAAGGATACTAAAAATACTGCCATTACATGATGCTGAACTTCCTCTGCAGTCATTTGTATAGGATAGCTGAGATCAGGAACGTTGGGGGTGACATGTAAAATCTGTGCCACTTATTTAACCGCTCTGTCAAACTGAATTGGTCTATTGTTGCTGCTTTAGCCTTGAGAAACAAATGGAGTGGGCCTTGGCTGGCATATGCTGAGATAGCTGAGGAGTCAGCCTTACTGTCTCTATGGCAGTTTGACAAAGCAGCCAAAGGCAAGAGGACTGGTTTCTTTGCATTATCTTTATGTCAGCTAAGGGCCTCCACAAACAGGTCTCTCAGGGCTGGTATTACAACTGCAGTCCAATCTGTAGGAGCCCTTGGCTAGCACATAGCTAATGACTGCTGTGAAATCAGCCTTCCTGGCTTTGAGGTGGCCCAAATGGTGACCTAGCTGACATGCTGGCTGGATGAGGGCTCCCAAAAAGTAGGCCACCAAAATTTCTAATTATGATATTGCCTTGATGCATTTATTTCTTCCCTGGTGTGGGAGAGAGAGACAGTCCAAATACACTTTCCCAAACAACAAGCGAGAAAGCCCATACCATGACAATGAATCACTGGAAAACAGGTTCTTTAGGCCCACCCTGTTACTACCAGGCTGCTAGAACAGTTTCCTTGACTCTCCTGGCGGGACTTGTATGCTCAATAGCCTGTGGCCCAGTATTTAAAGAGTCCATAGTCACTTGCCTCCATCCCAACAAGATGATCTTAACCAAAAACATTTAAAGAGAAACATATCAAACTAAAAAGTTAAGTGGATTAGATCACTGTTAAGAAAATATTTATGCAAGAATGTACTTTTGTGAAAGAGTGCATCTAAGGTGCACCTGCAATCCTTGTATTGGAATCGAGCTAGTCGGAATCTCTCTGGTGAAACATTTTTTGTTAGAAAATTGAAACAAACTTTTTGCAGGGACTTAAGGATTTTGACAAAATCTTCTTTGGCAGGGTTTCTCAGGTCCAGGATGGAATTTATCATCAGAGAAAGAGAGAGTGAGACCAGAATAACCAGGAGCCTAGTGGCTAGGGCACTTATTGTAGGAAAATCAGGTTCAAGTCTCTGTTCTTCCTAATTCAGTGTTTCCCACAGCACACTAGCCATGAGGCTATAGAAATAGTGTCATTCTTTCATTCTGGCCTAATTAATATTTAATCATTTATACAAAGAGCAACAGCTGAGATTGAATCTGCTCCAAATTAAATAGAGCAGGGACAGGTCTCCCACATCCAAGGTGAATGACCTAACACAGGGCTATTTGGGAAGGGGTTTGCCTCTGTTTTTTCCACAAAATAATTTAAAAGGTCCCGCTTTTGTTCCAATGAGCAATGAAAACAAATTCCAAAACCTCAATTTTTTGTTTTTAAACAGAATTCTTGTTTTCCGGCCAGCCCTAGATGTTAATCTCGTAAACAGTAGGCCAACTTCTGCTTTCTGAGCTATGCCTGTTCATTGACTGAGGAAGGAGAGGTGCATATGTATGATGGAGAGCTGAGATTGTCCATGGAACTTTAAAACAAGTATAAACCCCCAAAGTTTTAAAGTGAAATTAAGATCATGTATAATTTGAACAAGTTTGCCCTTGACACGAATGGAGAGCATATCAGCTGGCTCTAGCTAGCATGTTTTCCGCAGCACTCTGTAATAAAGAAATGAAGTACAGTGTGTACTTTTCTGGCGAAACATTTAGATTGGCTACTGACACACTGTAAATGTTTATAAAGAAAACAAAATGTGGATGTTGGCCATTTTAATTAAAACTTGCAGAATCAGTTTACCCCCAGTCACATGATCTCCGAGCCATATTTTATCTTCTTTGGAAACATCCGCTTGGCACTACAGTAACATGGAACCGTAAATCTTACAAACAAACTACTCAATTGGTTGACTGGCTTGGTAAGCAACGTGGCTGATATAGACATTGCCAGGTATCTGATCTTTATCTGAAGGTGAAGGTTAATATCATGTGGCCCTGCCACCTAAATTTGATTTTAACACTTGAAAGCTAAGACGCAGTTATTTTACTGGAGAATGCAGGCAGCATTATAACTTTAACACACACAGACCACTGTCTTGTTCATTCTTCTGTCTTGCTGCATCAAGTAAAATCCTTAGCTCTCTTGTTTTCTAGGGGTACTGGAGCTCCAAAATTGTAGTATTGGTGAATAGCTGAACGCTGTCTTCTCTTGTTTGATTTGCACTGCGCATGCTCTGTTTTGTGACAATTCTGCCGCTACTGTCACTTATTTCACCACCTAACTCTTATACCTTTTTGCAAGTGAAGTAAGGGAATCTCATATTTAGTTAGATAATATTTCCATCACTGAGCTCTGCTTCTAAAGCCAGGGAACAATGATTTCAAGTCTTTGCTCTTTGTTAAAAAATTATAAAAAAAAGTCCCTCCAAAGTGTTGGCACATTTGTTGGTCATATAATTAGAGAGCTGACAACACTGGGTAGAGACATAACTTAAGATTAATCCTGGTGGATCTATTCACTTAAATACTGTTACCCCAGGGATTACTTTGCCTCATTGTGCGTGGGTGCTGCCTAAGCCTTCCTACGCAGCTCTTGTCAATGCACCAAACTGCCAGCCTGCAAAACCACTGCCTGGTCAATGTAGGTTTTGGCCACTGTGTCAAATTGTTACCAGTAACTTTGAGTTGTGAACAAATGTTAACTAAAGAGTGTAGCCCAGTTCAGCCCCTGAAGTAGGGAGCCTCCCGTGTCACAGAGCTGCAGGAGTGGCTTCTACTAGCCTCCTCTCTGCAGTGCAGGGGTTATAATTAGTATGGGGCTGTTTCATCTGGCATAAGTTAGAGCAGTGTTCAGGCCCCATGCAGAACAGCCTCAGGATCAGAGGAGAGCAAAGGTGGCTTAAACCCACCTTTGTAGACTCCTTTCTGAGTGGTTAATAATGAAAGCCCAGTATTGGGCCATCATTTGGACTATTAAATACACCAGGCCTGATTCTCCATGAACTTGCTCCTTGCATAGTCTATGTGCAAAAGGGTTATAAAACATTATCAAATCAGAATGTGCTGACCTTGTACAGAGACCAGGACAGGTGTAAATGTATCTGACTCTATTAGAGAGACAAGGTGGGTGAGGTAATATCTTTTATTGGACCAACTTCTGTTTGTGAGAGAGACAAACTTTTGACTTACACAGAGCTCTTCCTCAGGTCTGGGTGTAGCCTCACCTGTGGGATACCCACCCCTGTTGATGTTTACCTCTCTTTCTGTTTATTGTATGTTTGTATATATTCTACATACACCTCTACCCCGATCTAACGCGACCTGATATAACATGAATTCGGATATAACACGGTAAAGCAGTGCTCCGGGGGGACAGGGCTGCGCAGTCCGGTGGATCAAAGCAAGTTTGATATAACGCGGTTTCACCTATAATGCGGTAAGATTTTTTGGCTCCTGAGGACAGCGTTATATCGGGGTAGAGGTGTACTGCAAAGGCTAATGTTGAGGCCTAATTTTGAAGCCAAAAAATACATCGCCTACATCTCATGTTGTCCTATGCTTCAAGCCCCACCTTCTCTGCAGAATTCAAGCCAAAAGTTTTTGCTTCCCTTTCCGTAACTGTGTGTTCTGGAGCTCAGAACTGGCTTTTAAACTCAAGCAACTGCTGTGAATTTAAAACAAATCTTCTTGATTTCAAATGTCAGGGCACATCAACTAAGAGAGAAGAATGAATAGCAACAGGCTAGAAACTACAATGGGCTGGAATATTTACAGCTCCGTCAACAGCTGGGTGATAATGAGCGGCGTCCTAAAATTACCCATCTATTGATGATGGCTTGAATGTAGCAGACATATCTGAAAGACAGTGACTGGCTCTGGCTGCACCCTGAAACTGGAAATATTAGAATAATAGAATCATAGAACTGGAAGAGACCTCGAGAGGTCATCTAGTCCGTTCCCCTGCACTCATGGCAGGACTAAGTATTATCTAGACCATCCCTGGCAGGTGTTTGTATGACCTGCTCTTAAAAATCTCCAATGATGGAGATTCCACAACCTCCCTAGGCAATTTAGTCCAGTGCTTAACCACCTTGACAGGAAGCTTTTCCCAAAGTCCAACCTTAACCTCATTTGCTGCAATTTAAGCCCATTGCTTCTTGTCCTATCCTCAAAGGTTAGGAGAACCATTTTCTCCCTCCTCCTTGTAACAACCTTTTATGTACTTGAAAATTGTTATCATGTCCCCTCTCAGTCTTCTCTTCTCCAGACTAAACAAACCCAATTTTTTCAATTTTCCCTCATAGGTCATTTTCTAGACCTTTAATCATTTTTGTTGCTCTTCTCTGGACTTTCTACAATTTGTCCACATCTTTCCTGAAATGTGGTGCCCAAAACTGGATACCATACTACAGCTGAGGCCTAATCAGCATGGAGTAAAGTGGAAGAATTACTTCTCGTATCTTGCTTACAACTCTCCTGCTAATACATCCCAGAATGATAGCTTTTTTTGCAACAGTGTTACACTGTCGACTCACATTTAGCTTGTGCTCCACTATGGCCCCCAGATCCCTTTTCTAGGAAGTCCTTTTCCATTTTGTTTGTGTGCAACTGATTACACCTTCCTAAGTGGAGTACTTTGCATTTGTCCTTATTGAATTTCAGTCTGTTTAATTCAGACCATTTCTCGAGGTTGTCCAGATCATTTTAAATTTTAATCTTATACTCGAAAGCACTTGCAACCCGTTTCAGTTTGGTATTATCCGCAAACTTTATAATTGTACTCTCTATGCCCTTATCTCAATCATTGATGAAGACATTGAACAGAACCGGACCCAGAACTGATCCCTGCGGGACCCCACTCTATATGCCCTTCGAGCTTGACTGTGAACCACTGATAACTGCTCTCTGGGAACAGTTTTCCAACCAGTAATGTACCCACCCATCTAGATTGTATTTCCTTAGTTTTTTTATTAAAAGGTCATGCGAGACCTAATAAAGAAAGCTATTAGGTTGGTTTGATACCATTTGTTCTTGACAAATCCAAGCTGACTTATCACCTTATTATCTTCTAGGTGTTTGCAAACTGATTGATTGCTTAATTATTGCTCCATTATCTTTCTGGATATTGAAGTTAAGCTGACTGGTCTGTAATTCCCTGAGTTGTCCTTATTTCTCTTTTTATAGGTGGGCACTATATTTGCCCTTTTCCAGTGTTCTGGAATCACTCCCGTCTTCCATGACTTTTCAAAGATCATTGCTAATGGCTCAGATATCTCCTCAGTCAGCTCCTTGAGTATTCTAGGATATATTTCATCAGGCCTTGATGACGTGACGGCATCTAACTTGTCTAAGTAATTTTTAACTTGTTCTTATTTTAGCCTTGGATCCTACCTAATTTTCACCATGTTAGCTGTGCAATCACTACTAACCTTTTTGGTGAAAACTGAAACAAAAACGTTATTTAGCACTTCAGCCATTTCCACATTTTCTGTTATTGTTCCCTCTTCCCCCATTGAGTAACAGGCCTACCATGTCTTTGGTCTTCCTCTGGCTTCTAAAGTATTTGTAGATTGTTATCTTGTTATCCTTTATCGCTCTAGCTAGTTTAATCTCGTTTTGTGCCTTGACCTTTCTAATTTTGCCCATACATACTTGTGTTGTTTGTTTATTTTCATCCTTTGTAATTTGGCCTAGTTTCCACTTTCTGTATACTCTTTTTTGAGTTTCAGATCATTTAAGACCTCCTGGTCAGGCCAGGGTGGTCTCTTGCCATACTTCCTATCTTTCCTATGCAGTGGGATAGTTTGCTCTTGTGGTCTTAATAATGTCTCTTTGAAAAACTGCCAACTCTCTTGAACTGTTTTTCCTGTTAGACTTGGTTTCCATGAGATCTTACCTACCAACTCCCTGAGTTTGGTAAAGTCTGCCTTCTTGAAATCCATTATCTTTATTGTACTGTTTTCCCTCTTACCATTTCTTAGAATCATGAACTCTACAATTTCATGATCATTTCACCCAAGCTGCCTTCCACTTTCAAATTCTCAACCAGTTCCTCCCTATTTGTCAAAATCAAACCTAGAACAGTATCTCCCCTAGTAGCTTTCTCCACCTTCTGAAATAAAAAATTGTCTCCAATACATTCCAAGAACTTGTTGGATAATCTGTGCCCTGCTGTGTTATGTTCCCAACAGATATCTGAGTAGTTGAAGTCCCCCATCACCGCCAAGTCCCGTGCTTTGGATGATTTTGTTTGTTGTTTAAAAAAAGCCTCATCCACTTCTTTTTCCTGGCTAGGTGGTCTGTAATAGACCCTTACCATGACATCACTCTTGTTTTTTACCCCTTTTATCCTTACCCAGAGACTTTCAACAAGTCTGTCTCCTATTTCCATCTCAACCTGCGTACAAGTATATACATTTTTAATATATAAGGCAACACGTCCTCCCTTTCCCCCTGCCTGTGCTTCCCGAGCATGCTGTATCTTTCTATACCAATATTCCAGTTATGTGTATTATCCCAACAAGTCTCTGTGATGCCAACTACGTCATAGCTGTGTTTACTTACTAGCATTTCGAGTTCTTCCTGCTTATTCCCCGTACTTCTCTCATTAGTATACAGACATCTAAGATACTCATTTGATTTCCTCCCTATGTTCTCTCTTGCCTCTCCTTTATCCCTCCTATATACTGTTTATTTTTATCACTCTAAGGTTAACTATTTTTTTGGTGGGGCACTAAAAACCAAAATCGTGTGACTCCTTTTGCTATCTGCAGGCACGGCAAATTTTTGAACTTTACAGCTACAAGGCTGCTTGGTATGTTACTCTACTCTGTCCATGGAGAGAGAGAGAGAGCAAACTCACATTATGGCTTTTAAGTTAAAACCCCTGTGTATGAAAAGTAACAGCCAGGATAAATTAGCTGTTATTGTGACAAAATAACGTCCGAAGATCGGAGTAAAAATCTCCAGTGCATTGCAATGATTTGTTGTGATTAAGGGGAATGTTTTCATGCAGGGTGCAGTTTTTGCACATGATTTCCCCCCTTTCTTTGTTTTATGTAGGTGGTGTCAAAGATGTTTTGGCTTCACAAAATGGGAACAGACTGGAGAAAGTGCAAGAAGTCTCTGGAGGATGTCAGGCTGGAACTTCCTGTTTACCAATAAGGCAGACCAGTAGCTTTTTCAGGCTGGCTTTGTTTCTGCATCCAGGCAGAGTCACAATTTCTTGGGACTTTTAGCACAGCATTGCTGAGTGCATTCTAATTTGGGGAGTTGTGTAGCAGAGGCTAAGCCCTGGTTTCTTCAAAATGCATGGCAGTATACCACAAAGACAATTCCAGCACATCAGCGCTCAGCGATGCCCTGTAGGTCCATGTTTATGATTTGTTGGGGTAGCTTCCAGAGGTAAAGGTATTTCCACAGGTCAAGTGATACACTATATTGTATAAGCAGACTATTTATCAGATATGCCACTAGGTTAAAAGGCAGCTGAAACATACAGCTCTTCAGAGCCTTGGGAAGACCTGAAGAAATCTTGATAAGTAGCTTTTAGTGTAATATATTGTTTAAAATTTCCCCTATAAATTCAGATCAGTAAACACATTTTTCTTTGGGTTACACTGCTGCCTGTAATTTTCACAATACGGAAAAATATATTTATTTTAAACAGCACATGCTACTTATCTAGGGAAATTTGTAGTAATTTTTTTAAAATACCCCATATACAAGAAAAGTAGTTCTATATTTTTTTAACAAATGCTTTTAAACAATTTGGCAAAACATAAAAAGTGTACTCTGTTGAAGATAAACTATGGATATGTGAACATCCTCTTGAGGTAAATCAAATAATGGACTGTTGGCCTATTTTTCAAACCATTTCTCCTCAGTAACTTGACATTTGATAGGATTATCTATTACCGTTGGATTTTGGTTGACTCTCTGGCATGCCTGAGAAGATTGTCATCTTGTGATTTAAAGATAATAGAGCCAAGCATGTGAAACTGCACACAAAGAAGAAACCTTTGACTCATAACTGAATATTTTTTTAAAAGAAAGAGGAAGAATTTGTCTTCAGCTTGTTTTGATACACTCACTGTTAATGAAATTATCCAGTGATAACTTTCCATTCTAAATGTTGCCTTATTATGTGTTAGCAAGGCTCTTATGGCATTCCATATAAAACTACACAAACATGGCAAAATACGATAATGGTCGAAAGAGCTGAGGAGGATGAATTTGATTAAACGCTTGTGACATGTAAGCTTTAATTCAAAAATGTCAAAGCCATTTGTTGTGAGCTTAAAAAGAGTTTGGGGATCTCTATGAATCGTAGGAGCTGTAACAATTGCAAGGCAAAACCACCTCAAGTAAGAAAGGCAATAGTGTATAAAAGTGAAATAAGCCATATACCATACATAAGCATGTAAATACTGGCAAAGAACTTGACCATTCAGCATTTCCAAAATAGCTAATATCTATTTTTACTAGTAAGCCTTACAACTGGGGAAAAAAAAAAAAAGAATGAGTTAGAGTGGGCTTTTTATTATGCATGGTTTTATTTCTCTGGATTTCAAAATTACCTAGCATGCATTTTAAACTTTCTACAATGTACAGGGTATTTTCATTTCTATTTAAAAAAGGCTAAACACTAAGATATGTCTCTGCTTTGCATTCTAATTCTATGTAACTGATTTGCACATCAGAACAAAAACCTAATTTTCAGATTATGAGTCATGCACTAAGAAATAATTATTGTTCCACTAGAAAAAAATGTTTCCACTTTTCCCCCCTTGCTCAATTTATGTGAACAGTTTACAGGTTGCTTTCTTTCACAGACCACCATCTATCGCTCTTTAGGGATTAGAAAAAGGCAGACATGCAACTGTTTTGACTGCATTCTTTTGCTTGCAACATAACACTTGCCTTTTATTATTTTATCTTCGACAATCAAGGGGTGACTAAATGGTTGCAGGTGGTGATGAAAATAAAAGCCATCCATCATTATTTATTAGGCATGAAAAAGATACACAATAATGTAATTTAATCTCAGAGCAGACAATTATTTCCACATATTGATAATACAATGTGAAAACTGTCATGAATCCTAATATGATGTTCGCCTTTATTGGTGAACCACTAGTAGCAATACAAATAATGAAATTGTATAAAAAAAAAAAAAAAAAAAAGGTACTTATTTGCATATACCAGTACTATCAGAGAGAAACATTATTACATTTTCCAAAGTTTGTAATGATCACAATTGATGCATTACTTTATTTCTGATGTTTGAAAATGTGAAATCAGAGATTACACGAAATAAATATTTTAATTGCTGTGTCATTGAAATAATTCCTCAACTTTGAACATACTACTAGATAAGCACTAAGAGTTTAGAACCTCTCAAATCTGCTAATCTGTTCACATGTTTATGAGAGGCACTTACTCCATTAAAAATAATTAATAAAAACTTTGCTCAATGTGGGGCCTGACTCAAAGACGGCTGAAGTTATTAGAAAGAGTTCAGTGGGCTTTGGATAAGGCCTTCTGTGGCTGAGTGCTATAAATAAATTACAGTTGGCTCCAATTTGGACAAAAGACTTCACACGTGCGTATTTTTAAGGGTGACATTTAGCCCTGGGCTGAGTGCCAGCAAAAGGTCTTTGTGCCACTTAAGGCCCACTTAAGCTTTTTCTTTGAGGACTTGAGTGGAATTTAAGTGGTGCATAGGCCTTGTCCTGAAAAAAAAAAAAAAAAAGATATATACAGGGCCTCACTTTATAAATGGGGATTACACATAAAAAATATAACCGCAATGGTATACCTGATTTACATTTGAATTACCATAGTTGGGCATGCAAAACAGACATTTACTTGCTCATCTGTTCAGTTTTGCATCTAACTGGCCATTTGCGTGCACATCTACCCAATACAGGCCTTCAGACTTGGTAACGTATGTCTGTAGCATTTTGCTGTATCTTATTAGTGACTAGAGTGAGGAAGATTTTTTAAAATGTTCTCTTAGGGATTGGGTCCCTGGTAGAAAAATCTCAGTGGATTGGTAATTTTGAGAAGACTTGTAAACTATCTGTGCACATTTAGTTTTGAAGTCAGTTGTTCAAAGGTGGTGTAGACTCCATCCCTAGAGCACGTGTGCTAGGGGAAGTGTTGAAAATGAGCTCTGAATGGGTAGGACAGTCTCCTTACTACTCTGTATATAAACTCACAATCTTAACCCCTCATCCTGCAAACAGTATGAACATAATGGGACTTGCCCTGAATTTGGGCTGAAATGGAGAATTTAGGTTTTCTTTATTTATAATTAAAGCTTGGCCAATTGTTTGTCATTCAAAGGAATCTAATCTGATTTAACAATCTTTCCAAGCTCATAAAAAGATAAGAAAGGTAATGGGGATTCATGGGATGGCATTTTGTAACCTAGCAAAATTGGAAGATTTTACGAAATGACTCTAAAATATCTGCAGAATTTCACCAAAAGGCCTGGGAAATGCTGACATATTTGTGAAACATGCTGAAAACATGCTGGCATTTTGGGCTGTCACCACAAATATTTGGCAGTGTGGAAAAACAGAGATTTTGCTTAGCCCTGGTTGGAATCAGATAGCCAATCAGATTTGGAGGCGCTCTCTAGAAATTCCTCATATTTTTGGAAAACAAAAGGTTTTCAGGGGAATCTCTATCTTTGTTATGCATTAGATTGTTATGGGAGGAGAAGGTGGGAGTCAATAGCTCTACAGAAGAATGGGCAAGTCAGAGCTTTGCTGAAATTCAGTGGATTGTTTCTGTCCTTAGATTTGTGTATTTTCCCCTTAGGAACGTGGATCTTCATGTGAGAAAAAAATCTTTATTAATTATTAATTTTTGTTTGTTATTATTTATTACTGTGTCCTCACTATATTGCACCATGAGTGATCGTTTAACTGTGAAGTGGGTGTACAATGTTATGAAACCAGAAAGGCAAAGGGTCATGCCCAGAACTCCTCTGCACCGTGGTGACCTCTGGATGGTGGAATAGCAGGTACCAACTGGACAAAGACAGAATAGCCCTGAGATGGCTCCATTTGGTGCTCAGGGTTGAACCCAGATTTTGGTGGTATTCAAAGGTGGTGTGCAGTCATATTCGCCACCCCACCCAGTTCCTGCTCCAAGTGGCATTGAAGAAGTCTTGCAAATTAGGCACAAAGAGTGTCCTGAGTTGTCCTCCTGCCCCACATTGTGCACATCATTGGTGAAATCCAGGCCCCACTGAAGTCTGTGGGAGTTCTGCCACTGACGTCAGTGACACCAGGATTTCACCCAGAGTGCAGATCTCTATCCACCAATGTGGATGGGTGTCAGCAGCCAACATGGCCTCATCTCTCCACATGGTCCAGACTCTTTCCACATGTGTGGAGTGGCAGAGCAGAGACTGGGTGAGCCATGGGGAGGAATGGTGGTTAGGTGGGCCCTGGGGCAAAGCTGCTCATTGTCCCTCTCTGGCCTACAGAGATTTCCCAGAAAAGCGAATACAGCCTGGATTACATCTATGCAACCTGAACTTCTATGCAAACACATAGACACAAATTATTCCATGTGAAAGAACTCCATTCTAAAAGAGCAACATATCCTGGAGGTGACATGTGAGTAACTCCTCTGGGAGCATGCTCTGTATGCATTGTGTGTACCAATAAATGCTAGAATGGGTAAAGAAAAACTGATCATTGGAAGCTACTGACTTCACTGATTGCTTAAGCACCGATCATGTTTGGCAGAGGCCGAGTTTTGATAAACCGTACCACAACCAAGCAAAAACAAGGAGACAACGTGGTATACAGTAAGTTCTGTGGTCTGGACTATGCAAAAAAGACAAATTCCCTGCTCAGAACCCAGCATAAATGCTGGAGAAATATGTGAGGATAAAGAAAGAGAGAGCTCTTGCCCATGTGCCCTCAGAAAGGCTTGACAACCACACCCTGGAGCCCATTTCAGCCTATCAACGCTCACGTACATGCACAACAAGGCCCTGTCTCAGGAAGAGGACTGGAGGATCCACACAATGGTAAAACCTCTGGTTCTGTTGCTCTACCAAACCAGCCAGCTTCCATTCCCTTATATGCTTATACACTTCCTCTGTGGTCCCCCAACAGCAAGCACATCTGCTATGCAGCGGAGCCGCAGTAGTTCAGTTGGTAGGGGACCACTGTGGCCACAGAGGTGAGGTTGGATATAGAATCATAGAATTATAGGAATGTAGGGCTAGAAGGGACCTTCAGAGGTTGTCTAGTGATTCTCCCGGCACTGAGGGAGGACCAAGTATAGCTAGACCATCCCTGACAGATGTTCATCTAGTTCTCAAAACACCTTGATATAGTGAGGGAAGATTGTGCTCTCTAAGTATGCACATTCAACCTTTTGAAAAAGCTATTGTTCCAGCTAAGCAGCCACATTCTGAATCACAACTGTGTGCAAATTCTCAGCCTTAAATCCCAGCAGTCTTTTGAGAAGTATCATATGAAAGCAGCCCATTTTGATACCTCAGAGCATTCATTGTGATCCTCATTACAAAGCAAAAGCAGCCAACCCACCTTTAAAAGTCACCAAATGTCATTAAAAAATCACCAACTGTAACAAAAATATCATCTCTCAAACTGTGTCATGTCTATATCAAATTTCAGCCTGGAGTGAATCTGTGCATCCTGTTGATAATTCCCTGAATTACAGGGTTTGTAATGGAACTGTTGACTAATTCTTAACTATCGTGTCATTAATAATATATTAGTAAACAGGAAGTGAACGGCCACAAGATATTCTCAGTAAACTCCCTTTATTATAGCTCACAGCAACCCCCTGTTCAAATATATGTCTCCTTCAGTCATGACAAACTTTATCCATTGTGTGTGTGGCTTCTCCTCTTAAGAATGCACAATAAGTGTAATAAACAGGTTGGTGTGAGGGGGCTACTGATAGATGTTCTATACACTGGGCACACAGATCGCACATCACTGAGGCTAATTCTCCTCCTTTCACACTGGCGTAAATCAGGAATAAATGCAGTCATTGATGTCTTACACCAAGTTAAATGTGGTGAAAGGGAGTGGTGATTTTAGTGTGTGAAAAAATAGTTTATGTATCTTATGGCACTGCAGCATCTTTATTGTATTGTCCAAGCATGATTCTGTGCATTGGGACCAAGTTGGGTCTCTAATGAGAACTTTGCTCAAGAGCAAACATCGTCATGTTACATGCTGGAGACAGTGCGGGTGGAGCACGCAAACATAAAAAACTCTCTTTTTCCTACATAGTAACGAATCACTTATTCACAGTTGGATTTTGTGAGTGCACTATTTACTGTAACTATCCCCCCATTAATAAAGAAATTTGGCAAAGGAAACATGGGCCTGTGGCTTGGCTAGTTGCATTAGATTTTATTTTATGCTAAATATTTATAAACTGTCTTTCCAGGGCTCCTTAATGTGTAACAATATGGCTCAAATCCAGCCCAGGTCACTAGGGACTGTGGCACCGTTGCAGCAAAGCTCTTAAGCATGTGCTTTACTTTAAGCATGTGTTTAAATCAATCCCTGTTCAACAGAGCACTAAAGCATGTGCTTTGTACAATGCCTAGTAAAATGGGGTCCTGGCTGATGACTGGGGCTCCTAGACACTACTACAATACAAATAATAAATAGAAACAATAATAGGTCCCACTGACGATAATGGAACTCAAAGTATGTGCTTAAGTGCTTTGATGAATTGGGGCCGGTACGTTCTTACGGTCTATTGGTTATTTAGGGATTTCCGTAGGAAGTGCTCAGCACATCTCAAGAGCAGGCCCTTGGTGGCCTATCTGAAGTGAGTTTAGGAGCCCCATTTGCAGCAGGAAGTGCTCCACATCTCAGAAACCATCACTGCAGGAGGTATTGAGTCCCTTTATTGGCAGTCTCACCAGAGAAAAGATATTGTGACTGACACTTACCCCAATATGTGAGGTTAGGACAGGGCTAGGGCAAGCTCTCTTGGAATGTTTCTTGGGTAATCATAGAATTGTAGGACTGGAAGGGACCTCGAGAGCCCAGTTCCCTCCACTCATGGGAGGAGTAAGTATTATCTAGACCGTGTGGGGAAGCTTAAACTGCCACTGCCCAATGTCTGAGACTGTTCTTTGGCTAAACAGAGGCTCCTGTACTGTGGATGGTAAGATAAAATCCACTGCATGGGGGGGATGCAAAGGAAACCTAGAGGCATGCTGGCTGACTCAGCCAAGTCAATGGGTAACTTCATGTACTTCAATGAGAGCAACGTTAGACCAGTGCCAACTACTTTTGAAAATCTTATTCTACATGTGTAAATTAAGTAAGGTTCGTATACTTTAGACAGTGATAATTTCAAGAGACCAAATCCCTTGAATTTACACTAGTGTAAATCTGGATTAACTTTACTAAATTCTGTGTAACAGAAGAAAACTTGGCTTCATGTGTTTGCACTGGGAAATCTTTCTTGGTTTTTCTGTTATAAATGATCATACCAACTGTGCCCTTAGTTTGCAAAGAACACTATAAGTCTAGCAAGAAGTGCTTAGGAGAATACCTACCTTAAATATGTAACAAATAATAGATGACAATACATTTAACTTACCATTTGGTGTTACTTTCTCTCTACTTGGCAAACAATACTGTCTGCTTTCCAGTCCTAATCAAATTCCAGGGTACTAATAAAACAAATCCAAATGAATAAAGCACATTTCCTTTGTATTAATCCTCTTAAAGTTATCAGGGTTTCACATCCCTAGATAGGACCAGTGCTATCTGACATAAAGTTGGGAGATAAAAGTAGGATAAAAGAACCATTTCTATACAACAGTATTAAGACAAAAATATAATTGCAAGGGCTGAACTTAACTTTATTATTTAAAACATGTGTTGGGTGGAGGCACTAGTCTGCAGGAAGCAGCTGATGCTGTTGAACCCACAGAACCTTGGCATGCACAACTTTTCAGCATGAATATAAGATATTTATTAATTTTATTTTAAAGCTATTCTATATGTTTTGAAAATATTTAAGCCTGCAAAACACATGAATTCTGTAATTGTTTCCATAAGAGATTTGAGGGATAGAACAACATTAGAGGTAGTGGGATATTTTTTTTTTCTGGGAAGAATTTCCATTAAAATTAAATCTAGTTTAATTATAGCTCCTCGGCAATGAGTATGTGATTTCTGATTATGTCCCTGGTGGATGCTAAGACTGGTGCTGCTGTGGTTGGATTGAGGTCTGCTCCATTTCATTACTTTTTCCTTGAAGAGAAACCTCACTGGTATTTGTAGAAACCATGCATTGGTTTGTGCAGTGTGTATTAACATAGCCTACAGTTTAAAAAACATTATATTGTTTTTTCCGGTAGGATTCGCTTTATGTGAAATATATACTACATCATTCTATATGTTTCCATTTCAAAAACCCAGTCCCCAGGCTGGTTAAACAAGGGGTTAATTGTATATGCATATAAACAAATTTCTTGGTGTACGTCCAAAAAGCACAACTAATTAGTGATGGGTGAAGCTCAAACGCTTTGGAGGTTTGGTTTGGATAAACACACAAAAGTTTGAATCCTGAGCAAAGCTGCAGAGGAACCTACATAATTAGGGCCACATTCTGATCTCCGTTACACTGGTGTAAATGGAGTCAGTGGTGCTATCCCAGGGAAGAGAAAGTTTAGAAAATGCCCCTTTGGCTGGAAATCTCAGGAGAAGCTTTTTTGGTGAGATTTCTATTACTTCCTGTTTCTGGTCAGGTCCAGGTCAAGAATAATTTTTCTCAGCGTGCTGGGACAGTTGAGTTTCCATTCTCAACTGGAACCAGGAAGTGCTGAGGAGCATGGAAATAAAAATGTTTCATAACTCAGAGAAGATTGCTTTGGGCTAGGTCTGAGAAACAGGCAAAGGGCTGAGTCAGTTCTTATTTTGTCTGAACTGGAGCCCCTGTCTACAGGCATAATAATAATTAATAATATGTAAATAATAGTGTAAGATGAGACTATAATTATCACAATGGGATATGCCTCACCTAGGTTCATAAATTCACAGATTCCAAGGCCAGAGGGGACCATTATGGTCATCTAGTCTGACCTCCTGTATAACTCAGGCCATAGAATTCCCCCCAATGTAATTCCTAGAGCAGATCTTTTAGAAAAACATCCCATCTTGATTTAAAAATTGCCAGTGATGGAGAATCCACCATGACCCTTGGTAAATTGTTCCAATGGCTAATTACTCTCACCATTAAAAATTGATCCCTTATTTCCATTCTGAATGTGTCTAGCTACAACTTCCAACCACCGGATCATATTAGACCTTTCTCTACTACACTGAAGATCCCATGTAGATACTTACAGACCATGGGCGGCTGGTGACTCGGCCATTGGGGGAGGCTAGCCCCCAGCCCCTCCCCGTCTGCCCCCTTCCTTTCTGTCCCTCTTCTCCCGCAGGAGCCCAGAGCCCCCCCACCGTGGCCCCTGGCCCCAGCACCGGGCAGCCAGATGGCGCGGCTGCAGCACCCTCAGCCCCAGGGTGCTGGGTGGTGCGGTTCGAGCGTGCGGCGGGCAGCGTGGCCCCAGCACCAGCCACCCCAAGTCCCTGCGGGAGGCAGTCCCAGCCAGCCTGGGCTAGGACAGAGTGCTGGGGGGGAACTGCAGGAGGGGGCCATGCTAGGCTGTTTGGGGAGGCACAGCCTCCCCCAGCCTACGATACCCGCCATCCATGTTACAGCCTGTAATCAAGTCACCCCTTAACCTTCTCTTTGTTAAGCTCAGGAGATAGACTCAAAGAACTCAATAACTATAAGGCATATTTTCTCATCATCATCATAAGAGGAGTTTCTTGTGAGCGACTCCCTGAATAAGGTGAGTTGGAATAACAGAGTTTTATGGAAACATTTAACAAATTGGCCAAGATTATCTGCTCTTCTGGTTCTGGGCTAAGGTGGGGAAACCCCTACAAGAAGGTAGTTCCTGCTCCTTTTATGTTGCTGGAACAGTGTAAAGTGCCCAAAATGTGGGGCAGAATCTGGCCCACCATGTCCACTTATGTTCTCAGTTATTCTGCAGTAAATCTGTTCTAAGTTGCGCCTGGCTGTCCATGGCTCCAAAAGGCCATTCCAGCATACAGGGATCATTAGTGGAACTCAGCTGTGTACTGGCCACACCCTCTTTTCTGAAGACATGCCCCCATCCTGGGGATTGCAAAGCATGTGTGTGGTACAGAGCCACTACACTGGGTCCATACCACCCATGGATTCCCCTACGCTGGGGGAACTTCTCTGGTAGATAATTAAGCTAGCTTTACAGCAGTGCTAAGCGGCCATACTGGGGTACCTGGACCTTTTCTGAAAGTTTCCAGTAAAAGGAGTTACTTCTAATTGTTGCCATTCCCCAACACTTTTCAGAAGCCTTGTCACTAGTGCAGTGTAAACCTTTAGTATTGAAGCTCAATAGAAAGTGAAATTAGGGCATCCGTATGTGGGCAAATTTTGCTGTTGCAAAGTGAGAGTACAGGTTGACTCCTGTACAAGCAATCAGCTGCACTACTTAGACCCACAGCAGGGCTAACTTGGCAAGAGAGGGATCTCAGTTGGGCATTGCAAGAGAAAGCTTTGAAAAATGCTGTTAAGAAAAAAGCGGGTGCTTTCATCTAATGAAATTTCCTAACCCACTGATGCTCAACCTGTATCTCCTCATAACTCTGCATGTATTTCTCTCTCTCTCTCTTGAGTGTGAGCAAGTCATAGCATCAGGTCTATTGAAGTAGTTGTTACCCGAAAAGAAAAGAAGTGGCAGCTTAAAACAAAGACACAACCAGCCTGAGAGAGAACCACACAACTGAATGGGGACAGCAGTGAGATTGATTGAGCCAGACTTCTCTAAACTGCTGACAGACGTTGAATACCAACTCTCTCACTAAGCCCTAACGGATACTGCTGATAGTGACGAGTTTTATTTAGGTGCTTTGATTAGAGCATTTTCTGTTACCGTACAAAATTGTTACATGCATTATTGTACGCAAACATTTTTCCTGCTTTGATGACTCTCCGCAAATTATTTGATGAGGAAATGTCTGATCTAGAGTTGGTTCAAAAAAGGTGAACGTTTTTCACAAATTTTGGGGGCTAAATTTTGAAATTTCAATCAGCTCTGGCCTCTTCTCTGGTGAAAGTGGAGTTCCATTGACCTAAAAATGTCCTTGCATAATGGTTGCCCTTTTTCTGTAGTTCTCTGCCTGTTCTATTCATTCAGCTTTCATTCCACTGGTACATTGTGTGTGGGCTTTCACATTTTATTAGCGGCCCGCTTGGTTTTGCTTTATGCTTTCCCTAGCTCCCCATGTAGGGAAAGAAACCAGAATACCAACTTTACTCTGGTTTTCACCATACACCTTGTAATACACCTGCTAGTGTGTATGTTACCACTGCCCTCTGCTGGCTGGAATATCAGACATGCTCAGGTGTGTGCCATACGCCCTAATACCTTCTTAGCTTCAGTGGGGATTGGGAGCTGCTAGAGTAGAAGGTCCAGAGTTTTATCACCACTTGTGACCGGTGCCCACAATATGTGGTACAGTGGCTCATGAGTGCTGATGGATCTGGTACAATCTGAAATCTCTTTCATTTGGCACTGATCAGACTGTCCCATATACTGCATAGGGGAAGTCATAATGGGCAGAGAGATGATCATCATAGGAATGTGTGTGAGATATGTCCAGTGCTTCGAGGGAGTTGTATGCACAGATCTACTTAGTTAATAATGTACCTTCTGAGCACGTCTTTGAACACACATTTAAATGTATGATTGCTAAGATAGACTATATCCTGACAGCCTTTTTTCTTAATTAAAGTTTTGTGAGTTATGAAATACTGTCCTTTATATTAAGCTCTGATTCCTGTGGAGAAATTTCTATTTGTTTTTATCTCATTTTGAGCTTCAAGGTTAATCTTAGTTTAAGAATCTCGCTTACTATGAGAGCAAACTCATTGTGCTCCATTCTGGCGTGTATGTGTTCGTTGCCTCTGAAGCACCTGGCATTGGCCACCGTTGGAAGACAGGATCTTGGGCTAGATCAGTGGTTCTCAACCAGGGGCACGTGTACCTTGTGGGTACGCAGAGGTCTTCCAAGGGGTACATCAACTTATCTAGATATTTGCCTAGTTTTACAACAGGCTACATAAAAAGCGCTAGCAAAGTCAGTACAAACTAAATTTTCATACAGACAATGACTTGTTTATACTGCTCTACATACTATACACTGAAATGTAAGCACAATATTTATATTTTAATTGATTTTTTATAATTATATGGTAAAAAGGATAACGTAAGCAATTTGTCAATAATAGTGTGCTGTGACACGTTTGTATTTTTATGTCTGATTTTGTAAAAAAGTAGTTTTTAAATGAGGTGAAGCTTGGGGTACCCAAGACAAATCAGAGTCCAGAAAAGGGTACAGTAGTCTGGAAAGGTTGAGACCCACTGGGCTAGATGCATCATTGGTCTGACCTAGTATGGCTGTTCTTATGCTGAGGCTGGATGCCACTAGCTGGGTACATGATCTGTATACGAGTCTCCTTTCTAGATATTAGAAATAGGTGCCTATGTGAATATGCACAGAAGAGATTTTCCAAGAAGGGCATGAGCGCACCACGTAAAGTAAAAAACAAACATTCAGATGTGCAGAATTTATAATATTTTATTTGTCAACATCAGGAAAAATAAATGTGTGATGTTACCCTCTGATCTAGTGCACAGTCTGGCATTTAATTCTGGAAGCCTTGATAACTATGCACTTGTTTTGTTATACGGTAACAGCAAGTGATAATTTATTCTATTATGAAGAAAGGAAGAAGTTCCGAAGGGAGGAAGAGAGAATAAAGAGCAAGATGTTTAGATCAAACTAGCACAACTGAAATCATACAAAATGACCCATCCCTCACCCACAAACACTACCTGCCTTTGCTTTAGAATTTATCACCATTCCGAGAGCGAGAGAGTGTGTGTGTGTGTGCGCGCGCATGCATGTGCGCGTGCGCGCGCTCTCTCAGTGGTTTGAGCATTGGCCTGCTAAACCCAGAGTTGAGAGTTCAATCCTTGAGGGGGCCACTTAGGGATCTGGGGCAAAATCAGTACGTGGTCTTGCTAGTGAAGGCAGGAGGCTGGACTCAATGACATTTGGGGTCCCTTCCAGTTAAATAAATGGAGATATCCTATCTCCTAGAACTGGAAGGGACCTTGAAGGTCATTGAGTCCAGCTCCCTGCCTTCACTAGCAGGACCAAGTACTGATTTTGCCCCAGATCCCTAAGTGCCCCCCTCAAGGATTGAACTCATAACACTGGGTTTAGCAGGCCAATGCTCAAACCACTGAGCTAGCCCTCCCTCCTTATGGGCTATGAGATAGGTATATCTATCTATCTATATCGATATATATAGAGAGAGAGACCAGTATAGTAGCATGAGCTTCAACCACAGCATAGATCCTAAAATGAATCCCGAAGTCTGTCATATTAGACAATACTGCCTGGGCATGCTCTGTGGTACCTAATAAGCACTGAGCCATATTTCCATACAATGGGACAGCTGTTATTTCCAGTTCATCAGGATTATGTTTTGGTGGTCCCTGCAACCCAACAAAAGTTGCCTTCCTTGGTTTCATGACATACAAAGAATATTACTTAGAAAAAAGGCAGGTGGATCCATGTCCATTGACATTCCTAATTTCAGTGCCATTCTTCCTGCTGCACCTCTGCAAATGAGGAACTCATAGTGCAGACCTGTCTCGTGTCTATTGTTATTATTTATATTCCAGTAGCATCCAAAGAATGGCAGGCGCTGCACGAACATATTAGATGGTCCAGTCACGCCCGACAAGAACTTATTAAATGAAGATACTTTGTACTCTGCCCTCCTCCATTCCCTTGAATATAGAATAACATCTATATGATGTAATCTAGTAGGGCGTCCAGTGTTCATTTGCATTGAATTGCCCTGATTCCCTAGTCCATGAAACGCACATTTGAATATTGCAGTTGACCGAAGTCTCTCTGTCTCTCATTCTCTTTCCCTACTTACACGGTTCCAGGTGGTTAGCTGGGCCTTGATATCATCTTTAATATAGCAGGTACATTTTTTGTGCCCATAATAAAATATGGCCACAAATCTGCAGAGGCAATTAATTGTACCCACAATCGTGCCCATTCGGATGTCTAGCTACAAGATTGGCAATTGCCATCAGGCTTCTGCATAGGTTCAGTGAGGGGTGTAATTAAAGATTCCTGCTTTTAATTTCAGGCTCAAAATTGGGTCTGCAATATTGGAGGCCATTTTTGAAAGTTTAGGCCTATGTGCCTTAAGGGCTTGTCCCCACAGAGACTTAGGGCTAGATTCACAAAGGTGCTTAGATGTGGTGATGCTCAGTGACTACCTTTTAGGCACCTAGAAAATCACTGGGATTCGCAATGCCTGAGTTGGGAGCCTAGGCTTTTGTGAGGTGGTGGTGGGGAGGGTTGTGAATTGCAGCAGGGCCTGATTCTGGGATGTAGGTGTCTAAAGTGGCAGTTAAGCAACTATTCAATGAATGGAGAAGATACAGGCACCTCAGAATAAGATTCACAAATGCCAGCACCATAGGTGGCTCCCTGCCTAAACCAGCCAATGGGAAATTCCAAGGTGAGGGGTTGTATACTAAGCCCCACTCTCGTCAGGGAGTTTAATTCCTAAGCCCAGGCTGCAGGGAGATGCCGCCTACTGCTTGGGATTCTCCGCTGCAAATTCTCTCTTGGGGTTGGGCACTTACAGTGTTTGGTGGTAATGGAGGACCTCACTCCTAGCTTCTAGCCCTGAGATATTCTGAGGTGGGGCTCCTTCAGTCTCAACTGTTGCACTTTGGAAAAATAATTTAACAGTCATTTGAGCCAGGGGTTGGGGGGCTGAATCCCACATGCATGTTCTAACCAGCCGCATATAGAGTTATTCGTATGTTTGTGTTCTCTATCTCTGGCCCAATGACTCTCCTTATTTAACCACAATGGAGCAGCTTGAAAGAGGAGAGACTGAGGGAACCCGCATATTAGAACATCCTACAGCCCACTCATTAGGGCACTCAGTTGAGAGGTAGCAGATCCCTGCTCAAATCCTGGTGCCCCCTCACAGACAGCGGTGACTTGAACCAGAGCTCTCCCACATCCCAGGTGAGTACCCTAACTACTGGGCTAAAAGTTACGAGGGAGGACTCCCCCGCTGTTGTCTGTGAGTTCTCATGCAGGGCCTGATCCAGTAGGTAAGCTCTGAACACGCTTACCGGATCAGGTCCCCACAAGCAAGTTACGTGGAGGAACACCTATCTTTCCCTGCATCATGCATCGCTCTGGGGCTTAGACATCTGGATGTCTGGTGTGGGGCTGCCATGTGCGTGCTCACAGGCAGAAACATAGATGCTCTGTGAACTTTTACTACAAAAAATGAAGAACTGGGTGAGTTTAGACACCTACAGGATTGGGAAGCAACTGAGCGGGGGTTTGGGAATTGCAGTGGGGCCTGATTCTGGGATTTAGGCGCCAAAAGTGGCAGTTAAGCAGCTAACACCTTTTGTGAATCTAGCCCTTAGTGCTCCGCAAGCTGGGGTGTAAATCTAGAGCGCACCAGCCTGCTGCACACTAGCTGGCTGTGTGGCCCCTGCTACCATGCACTAAAAGTTCCCTCATGCTCTTTCCGTACGTCAGCTTACACACCAGAATTGCTGTGCACTAAATGGCCATGTGGCCAAGCCTCTTCTTCTTTTGCCTCGATGCTTGCAGCCACCTCCTCTTTTCTGACCTCCCTGCTTCTCACCTCATGCCCCTAAATTATCTAAAATGGGGCTATAAATGCCATCTTTGGCTACTGCTACCTGACCATGTGAATCCCTTCAGATTGCCACCTCTTCCTTCTCCTACCAGTTAGCACTGCACTGTCATGATCTTGTCTAATCTCTGTTCTCAGTTCCTTCTGCTTTCTTTCTGATCGCTAGGCTTCTCCCATGCCGCTCACCTGGACCTCCTATCAGTATTTACTTCTACTCTCGTCTTTGTGCCTTCTTCCACGAGACTTCTTCCTCTATGCTTGTTTGCCACATGAGCTACGCTCCATTCAAACCACTCTATAAAATGCAAGCCGATGAGATCTTTAAATGGTGATCCACAAAGTACTGATTATGTATTTGACTTCCATGCAGAAAAATAGCATTAATGTAATGCTATGGGTGGATGGGAAATGAAGCACTGAAATGTCATACTATGGCCCTTGTGGATATGGCCTTAAAATATGGCTTGTCTTTACACAATACATAATGGGCCCAATCTTATGCCCATTGAAATCAAATGGCAAAATCTCCTGGCCTTCCATGGGAGCAGAAGCGGATCAAATCTGAAATTTGTCCCACAGCCTTTGAGACTGTATCTATTCATGACATGCAGATGGATAAAGGACTTTGTGCAAAAAGTTACAGTAGTGGCAGGAGCATGACATTTCAACTACAACAGTTTCGGCACTCTAGCTCTGTTCTTTAATCAACACAGCAGATGGCAGAACAGTTTTGTAGCGGAATAGATTGTGTTCGGAAAAGCAATAACGTAACTTGCATTAGGTATGATCACAAATTTAAAAAAAACACTTCAACATCTAAAACACCAGGCTACCATTGACCTCCAAATTTTAATTGCACTACTTACCTTCCTTGTAACATTATATTTGGGAACAAAGCATCCTAAAAAGGTGGTGTTATAATGAGATTTATCCTAGTGGGACACAACATTGTTGGGGCCAAGGTACAAGAGCCTTATATTAGACAGAAAAAGAGAGAGCATCTCTTTTTTGCCTTTATAATGAGGGTGAAATTCAATTTATCCATTGTGTATCCCCATTTAACCATAGAAAATGTTGTTGAGAACTGAAGAATAAAATATAGATCTACTGTTCTCCCCCCCCCCCCCCACACACTTGATCTTTTGTGTTTGATCATAAATGCACATTGTGAAAAGATGTCTTATACCTCCAAGCTAACACTGTTTGCTACTCATTAGTGATTTATAAATGATATTTTCTCCCTGGTGACATATCTTTTGATATGATTCTCTAATAATAACATCCACCAATATTAAAATAAGAACATCCCCATGTATTGTGATCACCTTCAACCACATTTCCTCACTAAAATTAAATTTTAGCATACCAACTGATATTGTATGCATATATTTGTCTACCATCATTATAAATCTCCTAAGGGTCTCTATAAAATGATAGTTTTGCCTCTTTGCAGTAATTCTGCCTAATGCTCCAAAGCAAGAAACTAATTACATGCTGACTTTTCACTAACTTTGATCTTTCAAATACCATACTATGGAGTTTCTATAGGTAATCATATAATTACAATACACTAAGTGGGATGAAATTAGCCATCAACCTTTTTTATTATTATTTAAATTGCATTAACTACTTTTTATAAAAACATTTAATTTAAAAAGTATATTAATCATTTCTTCAGTAGTTTGCTATTTATGATGCCCTACTATATAAGTTTGCTGATATAAGATTTCAACCTAAAATCTAATTATATGCACTAATGTTTATAACAAATGTCTCATTATAACACAAAGAGCTTTAATGGAAGAGACTATGGTAAGAATTCTTTCAAAATATGCTTAAGGAAGGGCAAGGATAAATGATAGTGGTGTTAGGAAATTACTGAGATTACTCAAGGGAATCTTTGAGTCTGTAGAAAAAAAATGACTTCATTTGTATTTTCCCAATGACTTGGTATGATATTTCCTGTAAGAAAAATTGAAAACAATAGTTGCTTTCAGTTGAACTCTGTTACTGTATAAAAAAATTCTTGGATTTCCTCTTTAAAAACTATGAGTTTCTTACTTTCCAAATTCAAATGTAATGGTAAGAAAGTTGGATTTTAAAGAAAACAAACTACTTTCAGTCTCTTTATGTTGTCTAAGAAATAATAGTGCTATTCCAGTGTGATACCCTTTACATTTGAGTTGCTATGTTAGTTCAGTAGTAAAGCCATAAAATCATCACATCGAAAATACTGTGAGCTACCATCCTCCATTCTGACTGTATTTCTTTCACACAAATGCAAATGTGCAATGACAATACAGCTCTCCCTTGCTTGCTCTTTGATTAGGTTCCAGGCCTACATGTCCTGCACACCTAAACATCCCATTGATTTCAATGAAAAGTCTAGGGGTGAAATCCTGGCCGCACTGCAATGTCAAAACTCCCATTGACTTCAGAATTTTGTCCTACACATGCAGGGAAGGCAGAGTTAATTTCATGTTTACCTGGTCTATTCTGGGGCGGGGGGGGGGGGGGGAGGGAATCAATCTAAGATAAGCAACTTCAGCTACAAGAATAGCGTAGCTGAAGTCGACGTATCTTAGATCGAATTAAAATTACTTACTTTGCATCCTCGTGCTGCGGCTCCCCCGTCAACTTTGCTTCCGCCTCTTGCTGAGCTGGAGTTCAGCAGTCGACACGAGAGCAATCGGGGATCGATTTATCACGTCTACACTACATGCGATAAATCGATCCCCGATAGATCGATCGCTACCCGCCGATCCGGCGGGTAGTGTAGCTATACCCAAAGGGTACATCATGCTTATATCTATTTTATATCTTTCTGGAGTAAGGTACTACTCAGCCTAAGGCTAGGTCTACACTACCCGCCTGAATCGGCGGGTAGAAATCGACCTCTCGGGGATCGATTTATCATGTCCCGACGGGACGCGACAATCGATCCCCGAATCGACGGTCTTACTCCACCAGCGAAGGTGGGAGTAAGCGCCGTCGACAGGAAGTCGCAGAGGTCGATTTTGCCACCGTCCCTACAGCGGGGTAAGTCGGCTGTGATACGTCGAATTCAGCTACGCTATTCGCGTAGCTGAATTTGCGTATCTTAAATCGACCCCCCCCTGTAGTGAAGATGTAGCCTAAGTAAGCATGGAATAAGCCAGTTCTACATAAAAACAGCTGATTGCATTAGCCAGCGTGAAGCATTTACAGTTACAGAAGGAGAAATCCCAAATGGTCCCTGGTATAAGGGATGGGTACATAGTCAGGGCAGAAATAGATACTAGTGAACAGTTAATACATAAATTCAGTACAAAATTGTAACTTTAGGTCCAGCTTTGTATGAGGTGGCCTATAAGTGGCACCCCCCAGAGAGACATTGTGCTCGGGTGGTGAAATTCTCTCATGACTCCCCCCCGCTCTGAAGGGAGGAGGGGTAATAATTTGTACCTGTTCCAGCACGAAATTGTAACACCCTCTGCTTTGATGCAGCTGGACTGACTGGTGTATTGGAATGAGAGTGCCAATGTTCTTCCCCTGGGTTGAGTAACCGGGCACTGGGCATCGACTTACTCCTGTGTGCTCAGACCCAAGGCCTAGGTACCCTATGCAGGGCCACAAGGAGGTGTTCTTACTCCCTGGTGTGGCTCACAATCTACCTCTTTGTGAATACTTGATCTTAAACTCCCAAACCAGTGGAATCTAATAACCATGACATATTCTTATTGCCATGACGCTCCTTGCAAAGGCCTCAATGGTACGGAAAGGAAACATGTTGTTTGTGAAACAGAGCTTTACCTTTCCCACATCCCATATGTGTACCTTGTTTGTCTAATAACATTCAAAACCACAGAAAACTCTGAGTACCACATTCACTTTAAAGCTGAATAAACAAAATTTGTTTTGACTTATCATCAATCATGTCATGTGATCCCAGGGCATATTGTGTGCAAACGGCAGTTGTTTTATCTGGAGCTTCAACCTTTAAAAAATTCAAAACAGTAAAGTTGTTTATTTGACACTGGTCCTGACCCTCAGACTTTAGCACTGTATTCTGACAAAGTGAAAGAAAGAAAACACATTTTGCTTCTTAACTGTTGTGGCATAAAGGAAACCTGGTTTCTCGAGAGACTTTTGACATATTCCTTGCATTTAAAATGTTACAATGGGAACCTTATTTTATTTTTAATTTTTTTACAGAAACTAAAGGAAGAAAAGTGCTTACTTGGTATTACACATGATAGTAACTCTCATTCTGAAGAGTTGCAGACACAGTATGTGCTTTCAACTTTGGGAATTGCATCACTTAAGAGCCCTGTGGTTAGAAAGATGAAGTCAGACAGACAATAAGGAATAACAGTGTGAAAGCGATGTATAAAGGACATTTGCACAGATCCTGTTAACAAATAATAGGCTTACGAATATTCTTTTCATGCACTGACATGAAAATTTATGCCAACATGGATTTTTTTTCACAGAGCACAACTTTAAAAAAAAAAAAAAAATTCTTCTAGAGATAAATAGATGATGTGAACAATGTCCCAAAATACCACCACTTCACTTTGTATTTATACCAGTACAGCTGTGGATCTTTGGTGCATTTTCAAACATCAGGAATGTGGAAGCATACTCGACTGGGTGCCTAAATAACTTCAAGGATCTGGGCCTGAGAGATTGGGCTTATTAATCAGTGTCGTGAAAAATTCCTTTTTAAAGCATGTATGTGTAATGTTCTAGAAAAAAATTATTGTTCATCAGGAACTCCATTCTGCATATACATTTTCCTTTCATAAACTTACGGTAGCGATGACTTCTGAATGTTATAGTGTTGAGGACAAACTTTCCAAATTCAGCACTTATCCATGAAGGTTAAGGCCTGGAAGTCAGGAGATATGGATTTTATTCCTAGCTGTGGCAGAGACGTCCTCTTTGATTTTGTGCAACTTAGTAAATCTCTGTTTCCTCATATATTAAAGGAGATGATAATAATGACCTCATAGCTAAAGATGGTGTGAGGCTAAGCAACCTAATGTTATTAAAGTGCTTTGCAGTCCACAGGCACAGAAACATAGGCACTGCCTTAATGAATCAGAGTTGTGCGGTCTATCCAATCTAGTACACCAACAGTGACCGGTTCCAGATGCTTCAGAGGAAGGTGCAAGATTCCGTGTCATGGACAATTTTGGAATAATGGGCCCAAAAGACAAAGGTTCTTCCTAACACCTTCCTGTCATTTAGTGGTTGCTTTAAGCAGGCTCATTTGAAATCTCTCCTCATAAATGTCAATGGCTCTACTCATTTGCTCTTCAAATTTCCTCTCAGTCTTTCAGTTTATCTTTTACCTGCCATAGTTTATATTCTCTTCAGTGGGGGTTAGATTTTCATTTTCGGAAAGATGACTGGATCTCTCCAATAACCTCTTTAACCTATCCTCTATCTATACGGTTTTGTTCTTGCCTTCCTGCTTCCTTGCTTTTATTTAGTAGTATGTATGCCCTCTGTGATTCTGTTTTCATACCAAGTAGCTGCAACAGAAATGGAGCCTACCTATAATGAGAACATTGATAGGACATCATCAAGAAGTATACAGAAAGGACCCAAATGAAAATGGGATGAGTGAAGACCCCACAGAAAGAAAATGGGGTCCATTTTCCTCAAGATCAAAGTGGATCTTAACTTCTTCCTTCCTGGTCTACTCAAGGCTGGGAGAGGAGAGCTAAGGCTCATCTCTGCTATAATTTGGAAGTAACTCCATCACATCAATGGCGTGTCGTGGCTGTAAGTTAGCTCAGGATCAGACTGACGGAGTCCCTCCGTTCCTCCACCCCACCGATTGGTGTGCAGTTAATTATATTTGGATGAAGAATTCTAATAAAGCTATGACCTTTAATGCCAATTGGTGGTTTTAATTTTGATTCATAGTCAGTCACCTCGCTGTGAGCCCTTCGCATGTGTGAGCAGCAAGCGAGGCTACTGTGCATATTTACACACAAAAAACAAATATGGGCACAGGGAAGCTTCCCGTGGGGTGAATGCATATATTGTAGATCTTAAAAAGAGATTTGTACATTACTGGATTCTGAAGTGAATAAAAGTGCATAAATTCCTAAGAATCAAAGATATGTCAAAGGGAAAAAAAAGGCATTCACAAGTAGAAAGCAACCCCCACAGCTCATGAATAGCCTAATTATGTGAGAGCCCCACAGGCAAATGCAAAGTTACCAACACAATTGCCTTTGGAGCTCACGGAGGGGTCAGATGCTACCCTCAGAATATTATCTTCTGTAGCATAACACCTGGGTCCTGTTCTTAAGGGTGCCATTCAAAAACATAACAAGGGATAGTCCGAGGCGGTGAAAGCACACAGGAACTCAACGTGGATTTTTTTTAATGTTGGTATGTTTGAGACTCTTCTGTCTTTTCTCATTGTAACGCTTCTGTTTTTAACACAGACACTTTCTCAAAACTGATAGGACCCCTTTGCCTTAACTCTCCACTCTCTGCATAGCTGTAAGAACTCCCTTAGCTCCTGCATTCTTGTAGGATTAGAGACTAACTGTGAGAGGCATGGTGCTGAGATAGGAAACATTTATTAAAAATAGAAATAGTTCATGTAACACGCTGGCCCAATGAGTCTGTGTCGCCTGCTTTGTGGCCAATCCACAAAAAAATAGCTGCCTGCTACTGTGCGCAGCTAACAAATCTAGTCCTTTAACTCAAGTAATAGAGGTCTCCTTTTGGAGCTAGAAGGTCCAGGTTCAAGTGACCCAATAGAGGGGTCACTAGCTTTAAGTAGATGGCCATGCTGCCCTGTGCTGTGATCCAGTCATAGCTCACATGACATTTAGGGTTAGCTTAGGAAGGCAACTGGATAGGATTTTTCTATTTGCATCCATCTTTCATCTGTTTGTTGTCTGTGTGGTTGTTAGCTCAAGGCAGGGACCTTGTCTTCTCATGTGTTTGTGCAATGCCTCGTGTTTTCTTAGGCGCTATAAATAAAGACCACCACCAGGGCTAGATTCACAAGGGACTCAGCCATTGCAACGTTCAGTGTTTAGGCACCAATCCACCCAGTGGTAGCCATAAAGCCTGAGTTAGGCACATAGGCTCCCTCTACAATGTATAGGAAGAGATAGGCGCCTAAGGATGGGAGACATGAAAGCCAGCATGCTGAGTGGGGAGCCAATAGCAGACACCAAGGAGAGTGGGGCCTAACCCCCACATTTCTCAGAGAGTTTGGTGCTAGTTTCACTTGGGATTTACAGCAGGGAAAACTTTCCTGGAGTCAGGGGCTTATGGTGTTTCTTGCAAGAAAGGCAGCAGCACATGCCTAACTGCATATGAAAGGACCAGAGGAGGATGTCTCCCTTATAACCTTTAGCCCAGTGGTCAGAGTACTCAGCTGGGATGTGGAAGACCCCCGGTCAATCCCCTGTTGCCTGTTGAAAAAGGATGTGAACATGGGACGCCCACTTCTCAGGTGAGTACCCTAACCACTGGACTATAATAGAGTTGGTCTCACCTATTTTGGCCTAGTGCAGGGGTGGCCAAACTACGGTCTGGGGGCCACATCTGGCCCCCCCAGATGTTTTAATCCGGCCCTTGAGCTCCCGCCGGGGAGCATGGTCATGGGCTTGCCCACTCCGCGTGGCTCCCAGAAGCAGCAGCATGTCCCCCCCTCTGGCTCCCATGTGTAGGGGCAGCCAGGGGCCTCCGCTCACTGCCCCTGCCCCAAGTGCTGCCCCTGCAGCAAACATTGGCCAGAAACCTCAGCCAAAGGGAGCTGTGGGGCTGTGCCTGCGGACAGGGCAGCGCGCAGAGCTCCCTAGGAGCCGAAGGAGGGGACATGCTGCTGCTTCTGGGAGCTGCTTGAGGTAAGCGCCGCCCGGAGCCTACATCCCTGATTACCTCCAGTGTCCCAACCCCATGCCCCAGCTCTGATTCCCCCTCCTTCCTTCCAAACCCCTCAGTCCCAGTCCAGAGCACGTTCCTGCACCCCAACCCTTCATCCCCAGCCCCACCCCACTAGGCTAAAGGTTATAAGGGAGGCTGGTTTGTGTGGAGCTGGGCATACTCTGAGAACACCTACTGGATTGGGCCCCACAAGCACGATAGCCAAGGGAAAGCCTCGTTTGAGGATCCATCTGGGGCTTTGGTGTGAGACAGGCTGGGTGGGGTCAGGACTGAGGTAACTATGTGTACGTGTACTCTGTGAAGCATAGGCACCTCCAGGCTTAGACAGGTGCTCAACAGGAGTTTTGTGAATGCCTATGCTGGTTCCTAAATCTGGGATTTAGGGGCTTAAAGTGGCTCTGTCCTTGGTTCCCTTTTCTTCATGCTTTAAACTCTTGCTCTCGGTGGTCTTCCATGTGGCTTCTATTCCCATCTCTACAGCTCAGGAATTGGTCTTTCCATGGCTGACCTGTCTCCCTCTGTCTAAGCCTGTATCTCAGCTCTCTCTGTGTGTCTCTGTCTTTTCCTTCCCTTAGCTAAACTGAACACCTTGGGCTGAATCCTCAGGTGGTGTAAATCAACCTCATTCTACTGAAGTCAATTGGGCTATCCTGATCCACACCAGCTGAGGATCTGGCTCCATGTCTCCCCACCATGCTCTCCCCATCTCCCTTTTATGGTGATAACAGCACCATCTTCCCCATCACTCGGGCCCATAACCTGGGAGGAAACTTGATTTCTCCTTGCTCTTCACCCACATATCCAAGCTGTATGTATATCCTGAAGCTTCCTCCTCCACATTTCTAAGTATCCAAAGAGCCAAAATTATTGTTCAGACCCCTATCATCTCCTGTGATAACTTCTGCAGCCTTCTCTCTGGTCTCTCACATGCACATTGCACTCTCTAGTCCATTCAAATGTTGTGGCTAAGATTATTTTCCTGGACCCCCATTCTGACTATTTCATTCTCCCTCTCTGAATCCCTTCACTGGCTCCCCCACAACCACTGAATCAAGTTCAAAGTGCTTCAAAGTCCTCACCTACAAAGCCATCCGGCGCTCTTGACTTACCCACTCTTCTCTCTTACCTTATTGGCCACCATATTGCTGCCAAGTCTGCTCTGCTAATGAGGCTAATCTTGTCTATCCACTTGGAAGCATCTCCGCCAACCATATCTGTTCCTTCTTCTATACTGTCCTCCCTAAGTGTGGAACCATACTCCTTAGACGCATATGTAAAGCCACTATACTCCTTGAGAATCACTCCTCAAGACCCATTTCTTGTATGATGCCTACTAGTAATTAACAGCTAATTAAGGGTAGGTTATGGGATAGACAGATATGGCTGATGACCATTTGTTTATATTTTATAAAACAGTGTACATAAATATGTAATGGATGTATATAATATATAAGCCCCTTCATTTTCAGTTTAAACCGATTTTTACCAAAAAATGTCCGGATTTTACAAAAAGTATTATTTGTTTTTTTTCCTTCTGATTTTCACCCTACTTTTCTATCGTTCAAATATATAAAAAATAAATTGTTTTATTAGGAAAATACAATACATTGCATGAGATCTATGTATTACGATAATACATTAGTTTGTGTGTATATGCAAAGCTGCCTCTTGAAGCAAGGCTATGATACACACACACAAAGATACACACAATAACCAAACAGGCATGCACACAAGCTCTGAAGTGCGTGTGCATCTGAACGTACTGATGAATCTCACACCCCCCACATACACATCTCAAGCTGTTAGTAGATAATGGTTTGGGACAGCTCAGTGGTTTAGCCTCCTAAACTGAGGGTTGTGAGTTCAATCCTTGAGGGGACCATTTAGAGATCTGGGGGGAGAAAAAAAAACGGTCAGGGACAGTACTTGGTCCTGCTAGTGAAGGCAGGGGACTAGACTTGATGACCTTTCAAGGTCCCTTCCAGTTCTATGAGATAGGTATATCTCCATACTAAAATGGGAAGAAAATGAAAATCTGTCTCATGCTACATTTCAGAAAACAAGGAAGTATTGGAAAGTTTTTAAAAAAGAAAACAAAATCAGGAGAAAAGGATGAAGTTGAGTGTATGCACTGCAAATGGTGTGGTCCAATTATTAAATGTAAATATAGGGGAATGGTTCTAAGTCTACACCAAGAAAGTGTTTATTCAAATGAAAAGTTATATTTGGGAATCAGAAATATATTGTTTTCTTATACTGAAAGGAGGCATTGTGTTTTGAGTTCTGTTTTAGTTCTTTAGCAAACCACATTGATGAATGGAATTCAAAGCATTAATCTACTGAATACTTCCCCCCTCTGTCTTTCTGTCCACCAAAATAAAACCTGGTATTTACCCAGAAAAATTACTAATTGTTTTTTGCACTGATTTTCACCTGTTTTTGTTGTTGAGTCAATGAACACTGATAAATTCCCAGGAAAAAAATAAAATAAAATAAAAATTGAAAACAAAGGGCCCTATTAATATTGTGCACATATCCCAATCCATATGGGAATCTTCCCCAGTCGTGTTGTTCTGGTTGTTGTCGGAGACTCAACAAAGAGCGTCTCTTCTATTTGCTAATTCATGCCCTGAGCTTCATGCCCAAGCAGGAACACAAAGAGGAGCAACAACTCCCCATCCATCCCTATGTGAGCGAAACAGTTCTGTGTGCCCACTACTCCTGGGCAGGAGTGAACAGGGAATGCGTTTCCTGCTAGCTCCAGACTTCCCGTCCACTGATCAGTGTCGCTTTGCAACATTCAGGGAGCAGTCATTTGTTGCTGGAGTAGGCCTCTAGAGAAAGAAGGATGGAAATTGTGGCTCACTGATTGCCTTTTCTTTCCTGTGGTACTCCTGGGGCAGTACAGCAACATGCTGACCTTACTCTGGGATAGTAAAAAAAAAAATGCACGGGGTAGATCTATATGTTTGTACAGTGCCCAGAACAATGCTGATTGTGGTCTGTGGGTACTACCACAACAGATATAACATGCTGAATAATGTAAGTGCAAAGTTGTCATCTTATTATTACTTAATAAAGAAGAGCCATTTATCCTATTAGACAGTAGCCTGTTTTCATATTTGCTGTGCTGGGATCCATGAATATCATATGGTTTTAGAATTTACAGTCTAATTTGATTCAAAATTCATTTCTCTCTGACAGAATCTAAAGTGATTCAGTATATGTGGTTTTAACTAAAATAATATTTTGTTAGACTCTAATATGATGTTAATACCCATATGAGACAGGGTAATACCATTCAGTGTTCATCTTAATTAACTAACATTAACTATCATTAGACTTTTATATGGTACAATGCACATTACTTCATAACTTCAACACAGATCACATGCAGCTAGATTATAATGCATAATATCAATCATGGCTTTCTCAAGGCTTTCCTAGCACCTAGCTTTCATTTTAAAAGTTAAGGTCAATCTTAAGTGTTACACTTCAGCTGAAAAAGTTAAAATCAATGTTAATTAACAATGCTAATTAAATGTTAATCAGTTAAATGAAAGCATTTTTCATCCACTTTCCCCGTAAACTATGGCCAGGTAATCTTGCATACATTGTCTGAGATGTCATATAAATATGTCATCACCCATGGGATGATGGGAGGGAAGCCTGAGACAACCATTCTTGCAAAGATAAAACAACTTGCTTATCTCAGTAGAAAGGGGACTGAATTGCATTGGAAGCCCAGAGCCCAGACTCACAAATAGGCAATTACAACTGACCCAGAGGAAAATCCCACCACCCTCTGCCTCTACCAGGTGCAAAAACTGCCCACGTCAATATGTTAAATTTGGGGATGGATTTAGAAACCATTTGGGCTTCTGTGAACATGACAGTACCTGCCTAGACATGTGGGGGTGAGAAAGGTAGGTTATAAAACACACATTGGTTAACCAATGTAGTTACCTCTGCTAGGTTTCTCACTGTGCTTTAGGTCTGTGTGCCTTAGCTAAAGAATTATTATAAACGTAAGAGTTTTAGTAGCTAAAATAGATTTCAAAGCAAACATGAAATTACAAAAAGCAAAATAAAGATAGTTCAATAATAGTGTTCACAGTATCAAAAATTGAACTCAACATGAGATGTTACAATTTTCAAGGGATAAATTAATTCAAGGTCTTATCACAATCTTGTTACAAAGGCAAATTGTTACCATACTTCTATACTAGTCTGGGCAGATGATTTTGGCATCAGCATGGAACAATGAATCCTTAAATATAGATCCTTATACTTCCAATCAAGATTATATGGCAGTGGAATTATGGGACTCTACAATTTAGAAATTTAGCCAAAATACAACTTGAACACATGAAATTAATCTAGAATAATGTATGGTGTGAATTTAGAGCAGATTAACTATTCCTGATTAACTCCATGTGTCAATGCTCTTATTCCAGGATAAGAGTGCCTTATTCTGAATTGGTTTATGTGGATTAAGCTAATAGGGCTCTCTTACTCTGGAACAAGACCGTTAATCAGGTATAGCTCCTCATGTACACAAGACTTTACTTAATTATTAAAGAATGGTAAATTCAGTTCAAAATGACATTGCCCAGGTGATACTCATAGCCAATTCTGAACCTATACTAATTTCTCTGGAATTTACCCAGCACTGTAGATTCTTATGCCACTTTAACCAAAAGTTCAAATAGTGGTAAAATCTTTAGTTTATGAGCTAATTTAAACTTCTCCTTTTTGTCTAAGAAGCTCTCAATTCTCTTGACCACAAAATCTGGGTGATTTTTCGGTTGAACTCTTCAAAACACTCAGCGTTTCTTGCAATAACTTTTGCTGTAGGGAACCACAGTATCCTCTTACAAATAGTATTAGGTTTGGTTAGTGTGATGAGTTTGTCCAGCCTCAATTTCTTTTTTAATGCAGCGTAACTTCTAGACAACTAAGATTAAACTTGTTAGTAAAATACAAGCACACATCAGACATTTTAGTAATTTCAGAGGGTTTTAACGCAGGTGTGTACTTCCAGAGAAGCACTGACTTTAACAGACCCAAGTTGTTACTTGGGTAAACAGCCCATGTATAAAGATCATTGTTAGTTCTTATCAGTTGGAACTGACATGAAGGTGGATTCTCCAGCTCAGCTTCATAGTTGCAATGACTGGTTTCTTGAGAAAGATAGAGGTCATTGAGATGATTCATTTAAGGTGTTATGACATCTTTTGGCCCAATCCTCTAATTTGTCTAGGTCCCTCTGTATCCTATCCCTACCCTCCAGCGTATCTACCACTCCTCCCAGTTTAGTGTCATCTGCAAACTTGCTGAGGGTGCAGTCCACACCATCCTCTAGATCATTAATGAAGATATTGAACAAAACCGGCGCCAGGACCGACCCTTGGGGCACTCCCTTGATACCGGCTGCCAACTAGACATGGGGCCGTTGATCACTACCCATTGAGCCCAATGATCTAGCCAGCTTTTTATCCACCTTATAGTCCATTCATCCAGCCCATATTTCTTTAACTTGTCAGCAAGAATACTGTGGGAGACAGTATCAAAAGCTTTGCTAAAGTCAAGGAATAACACGTCCACTGCTTTCCCCTCATCCACAGAGCCAGTTATCTCCTCATGGAAGGCAGTTAGGTTAGTCAGGCATGACTTGCCCTTGGTGAATCCAGGCTGACTGTTCCTGATCACTTTCCTCTTCTCTAAGTGCTTCAGAATTGATTCCTTGAGGACCTGCTCCATGATTTTTCCAGGGACTGAGGTGAGTCTGACTGGCCTGTAGTTCCCCAGATCCTCTTTCTTCCCTTTTTTAAAGATGGACACTACATTAGCCTTTTTCCAGTCATCTGGGACATCCCCCGATTGCTATGAGTTTTCAAAGATAATGGCCAATGGCTCTGCAATCACATCTGCCAACTCCTTTAGCATCCTCGGATGCAGTGCATCCGGCCCCATGGACTTGTGCTCATCCAGCTTTTCTAAATAGTCCTGAACCACTTCTTTCTCCACAGAGGGCTGGTCACCTCCTATGCTGCCCAGTGCAGCAGTCTGGGAGCTGACCTTGTTCGTGAAGACAGAGGCAAGAAAAGCATTGAGTACATTAGCTTTTTCCACATCCTCTGTCACTAGGTTGCCTCCCTCCTTCAGTAAGGGGCCCACACTTTCCTTGACTTTCTTATTGTTGCTAACATACCTGAACAAACCCTTCTTGTTACTCTTAACATCTCTTGCTAGCTGCAACTCAAGTGTGATTTGGCCTTCCTGATTTCACTCCTGCATGCCTGAACAATATTTGTATACTCCTCCCTGGTCATTTGTCCAAGCTTCCACTTCTTGTATGCTTCTTTTTTGTGTTTAAGATCAGCAATGATTTCACTGTTAAGCCAAGCTGGTCACCTGCCATATTTACTATTCTTTCTACACACCGGGATGGTTTGTTCCTGCAACCTCAATAAGGATTCATTAAAATACAGCCAGCTCTCCTGAACTCCTTTCCCCCTCATTTTATTCTCCCAGGGGATCCTGCCCATCAGTTCCCTGAGGGAGTCAAAGTCTGCTTTTCTGAAGTCCAGGGTCCATATTCTGCTGCTCTCCTTTCTTCCTTATGTCAGGATCCTGAACTCTACCATCTCATGGTCACTGCCTCAGGTTCCCATCCACTTTTGCTTCCCCTACTAATTCTTCCCTGTTTGTGAGCAGCAGGTCAAGAAGAGCTCTGCCTCTAGTTCATTCCTCCAGCACTTGCACCAGGAAATTGTCCCCTACACTTTCCAAAAACTTCCTGGATTGTCTGTGCACTGCTGTATTGCTCTCCCAGCAGATATCAGGGTGATTGAAGTCTCCCATGAGAACCAGGGCCTGTGATCTAGTAACTTCTGTTAGTTGCCGGAAGAAAGCCTCGTCCACCTCATCCCCCTGGTCTAGTGGTCTATAGCAGACTCCCATCACGACATCACCCTTGTTGCTCACACTTCTAAACTTAATCCAGAGACTCTCAGGTTTTTCTGCAGTTTCATACTGGAGCTCTGAGCAGGCATACTGTTCTCTTACATACAATGCAACTCCCCCACCTTTTCTGTCCTTCCTGAACAGTTTATATCCATCCATGAAAGTACTCCAGTCATGTGAGTTATCCCACCAAGTCTCTATTATTCCAATCACATCATAATTCCTTGACTGTGCCAGGACTTCCAGTTCTTCCTGCTTGTTTCCCAGGGTTCTTGTGTTTGTGTATAGGCATTTAAGATAACTCGCTGATTGTCCCGCTTTCTCAGTATGAGGCAGGAGTCCTCCCCTCTTGCGCTCTCCTGCTCGTGCTTCCTCCCAGTATCCCACTTCCCCACTTAGCTCAGGGCTCTGGTCTCCTTTCCCCGGTGAACCTAGTTTAAAGCCCTCCTCACTAGGTTAGCCAGCCTGCTTGCGAAGCTGCTCTTCCCTCTCTTCGTTAGGTGGAGCCCGTCTCTGCCTAGCACTCCTCCTTCTTGGAAACACCATCCCATGGTCGAAGAATCCAAAGCCTTCTCTCCGACACCACCTGCGTAGCCATTCATTGACTTCCACGATTCGACGGTCTCTACCCAGGCCTTTTCCTTGCACAGGGAGGATGGATGAGAACACCACTCGCGCCTCAAACTTCTTTATCCTTCTTCCCAGAACCACGTAGTTTGCAGTGATCCGCTCAAGGTCATTCTTGGCAGTATCATTGGTGCCCATGTGGAGAAGCAGGAAGAGGTAGCGATCCGAGGGCTTGATGAGTCTCGTCTGTCTCTCTGTCACATCATGAATCCTAGCTCCTGGCAAGCAGCACATTTCTTGGTTTTCCTGGTCAGAACGGCAGATAGATGACTCAGTCCCCCTGAGGAGGGAATCCCCGACCACCACCACCCGCCTCCTTCTCTTGGGAGCAGTGGTCAGGGAACCCCCATCCCTAGGACAGTGCATCTCATGCCTTCCAATAGTGGAGTCTCCTTCTGCTCCCTTCCCTCAGCTGCATCATCTAGTCCACTCCCCGCATTAGTACCCGTGGAGAGAACATGAAAACGGTTGCTCACCTGTATCTGCATTGCTGGTACATGGATGCTCCTCTTTCTTCTTCTGGAGGTCACACTCTGCCAATTTTCTTCACCATCCTTCTGTCCCCGCTGTGCAGCCTGCTCTGATTCTTAAGAATGTTGTGCCCAAGAAGCATATCCTGACTTCTGTCCAGGAAATCTTCATTTTCTCTTATGCAATGCAGGGTTGATACTTGTTTCTCTAGACCTTGAACCTTCTCTTCCAATATGGAGACCAGCTTGCACTTTGTACAGACAAAGTCACTTCTGTCCTGTGGAAGAAAGACAAACATGGCACATCCGGTGCAGGTCACAACAGCTGATCGCTCACCATCCATATTACCTTCCTTCTAAGGGCCTCCTCAGCTGTTGCAGTAACTATTCAGAGAAGCCTGCAAAATGAAAGCCTCAGTGGGCTCTCCCCAGTCGAACTCCCTCTGTTCGCCGCTCAGCTGGTTCGCAGCTGACTGCCTTTTTATAACAGTCAGGCCCACTCAAGGCCCACCTGGAACAAAGCACTCCCAATTCACCCTTTCAAACAATCAGGCACATGGTCAAACTGACAAACTGTCCCCGCAACAGACACTCAGATACTCACCAACACAGCCCCCCTAATGCAGCACTTAGTGTACCTCCTCTCAAACAGATCCCAGTCAAATTCCCCCTGTTAGCCTCCACTGTTCACTGCTCAGCTGCATCCAATAAATAGTTCAGGTTGATTTACTATATCTCTATTACAAATGTATAGATGTACAGCATATAAAATAGAAGAAAAAGGTAAAAGAGGAAGTTACTTCACAATTTAGCAAGTGTTTGTGCTTAAACCTAGCAAGTTAGCTGTAGTAGTTACTCAGCCTATGTGAAACACAGAAACAGCATCTGATTTTTCATAGGTTTTTAAGGCTTAAGCCTAAATTTAAATTATGCCAGGGATTCTGGCCTATGTGTGGATGTCTATGACATTATTGTTATTAATAAGCTCCATATTTTCTGTATCACCACTAAATGTATATAGGCTGGGCATTTCTCCATCCATCCTATGTAGGGATATTCAACCTGGATAAAATTCACCTCCAGGCAGAGAGCTTGTAAAAGGCTCTATGTCCCACTTGAATCCTCCTATTAAGTGCATCATGCAGAGACGTGAAGTTCACCCACAATGAGTCTTTCCAGCAATATACTACTTCATAGAGATAATCTCATGATCTGGAAGTGACTATTCCTAGAAGGTTATATTTTAAAACAGTGCGGACTGATCTTTTTTGAAATTGCTATTTATTATTTGTATTAAAGTAGTGCTTAGAGGCCCCACTGAACTGGGCCCTGACCAAGCATGTAGTAAGAGATAGCTCCTGCTCTAAAACACTTACAACATGACTGGAAGAGACAGATCAAGAAAGCATTCTCAGTCTCCCTTTTACAGGAGGGGAACCAAGGCACAGACAGATTAAGTGACTTGCCCAAGATCACACAGGAGAGCCAGCCCAGGGCCTCAGCCACAAACTGAGCTTCCTCTCAGACTCCTTGCCAAGCTCATCTATTTGTCAGCTAGCTGCCATAGCACCTAAAACATCATTTGTCAAATATACAAAGTCAATATCCTTAAATCAACAAATTGTACCTGTTTTTACTATTCATTCACTAGTCCATTTGTAACAAGCTTAATTCAAGTCTACTAAGTTCTCAAGCACCATTTTTTTTTACTTTGTCTAGGTGTATATTTCGATTATTATCGATGGAAATAGTTTGTCTTCAATTTGTGTACAGCGAAATCGTTTACCGACAAAAATCGAATCCTACTTATGGGTGTTGTAGCTACATCATGGGAAAATGGAAAATTGGTTATTTTTTATTTTTATAAAATAAAGGCCCATTCATTTTTTGTTATGGCATATTATATCTTTGTGATTTTATCAGTGCTGTGTGAGCCAAAGCTCAGTGACTTATGGGCCAAATTGGGTGAGCATGGATGGCTTCCATTTACTTCAATTGTGAAATTTGTGTGCTTACCCAATGGCAGAATTTGATCCTTTATAGCTGTGTTTTCCTGAGAGTATTCTAAAATATTATAGGAGTGTCTCATTCATAGATTGTCTGGAATATAGCTTTATGTTACACCCTACCCCAGGACCTGTACAATCAGAGTACCATCAGGCTAAAATGCAAATGTGTACAATCTAAAGAGTATTGCTAAAGCTTATTCTCCCTCAAGTTCAGCAATGTTTTACCAGCTACAGGGTGTGCTGTGCCTGCTTGGCAGCTTGGGGGAATTTTAAACAAGAGACGATTCTTCTAATTCTTTAAAAGTTTTGCTTACAATCAATTATATCTGTAACCTATGCTCAAACTGGCATTTGGTCAAAGCCATACTTCCTGGCATGTTACTGAGATGGTTCTTTTGGCTGAGTGTTAGACACCTCTCCTGCCATGTAGAACATCTATTAACAAAAATAAAATATAATAACATAGAGACATAATAGGCCTGGGGGAACAGCATGCTCATCTACTTTGAAAAGCGTCCATGTAAAAATGGCACCCTTCCTAGTCAACAGATCTGCCCGTGCATGTATTCAGAGCCACAGCTACTTATTTTATTGACAAAAATAAGTTATTTTTCTACCTTTTACTCTTCTTAGCACTGCCGGGTAACACAGCTAGGAGACAGTGAGCTAGATTCTATACCAGTTTGTGCAGCATCAATAGAATTATTTACTAAGCCCTAATCAGTTGCACTTATGCAAATGTACTGAGGGCAATGGTTCTTTATACATCACCAAGCACTTAAATTGACCTGCAGACCTTCTGTTACAAGTGTAAGGCTTAACTAGCAAAGAGCCTACATTGACTCTCAGATCCTAGGTTGAGTTTGCAGGGCTGGCAGCTAGTATAAACATCTTAGGCCTTGTCTACACCCAGCCGCTAGTTAGGCGGCTGGGAATCGAAGTTCCGGGTTCGATTTATCGCGTCTGGTCTGGACGCGATAAATCGATCCCGGAAGCGCTCGCCGTCGACTGCGGTACTCGAGCTCGGCGAGAGGAGTACCGCGGAGTCGACGGGGAGCCTGCCTGCCGCGTGTGGACCGCGTCTGAACCGCGGTAAGTTCGAACTAAGGTATGTCGACTTCAGCTACGTTATTCACGTAGCTGAAGTTGCGTACCTTAGTTCGAAGTTGGGGGTTAGTGTAGACCAGGCCTTACTTGTAAACTTGAGCATGGGTGATATGGAAATCCGTGCGAGACACTAAGTGCAGATGCCCACAATGCCATTTTCACAGACTCAGAGAAGAACTGCAGTTCCAGGGCTGAAGAAGCAGCTTCATCATTGAATGGCGTTGCAGAGCGCCACAGAATAATCCCAACAGCGTCTGAATGGGGTGGGGAGGGACAGAGCCATAGCTCCGTCCCACCTACATGCTGGCCAACAGAGCTGGTTGGCCATAGTGGAGGAGAGGAGAACTAT
The DNA here is from genome assembly GCF_028017835.1 of Emys orbicularis. Taxonomy (NCBI): domain Eukaryota; kingdom Metazoa; phylum Chordata; order Testudines; family Emydidae; genus Emys; species Emys orbicularis. The sequence continues at coordinate 122,066,045 of NC_088689.1, forward strand.
TCTGGAGTCATGCATACAGTTTGTGTTCTTACGTTAGCAGGTGTCCAGGTTGAGTCTCTTGGGCACCATGCAATGGGAAAGTGGCTCTTCTGCTCCCCCTTCCCATCTGTCTTCTGTCAGAGACTGGCCTCTCCTCTTCAGCTCTCCTCCCTTTTTGTCTCCCAGACACCAGTCTATCTAGAAAGGGATAGACTAGTCTCCCAGACACCAGTCTATTCCCCTGTCTCCTTCTCCTGCAGAATCCTGGAAAGTGCAGGAAATTGAAAGGGTATTTTTCCTTTCTCAGGACGTGATTCTCCACTATCTTGTCCTTTGTTACATTCATTTAACCTCGTGAAATGTGAGTGCACACGATGCATGTCAAATGCTATCAAGTCAAAATGTGTAAATGACTACACATTACAAATTGTGTAAATGACTACACAAGGTGCAAGCAATGAAAGATCAAAGCCTTCTGTCTCCTATTCCTCTCCTAACAAGTGCTGGGAATGACCCCAGGATGGCTTTTCACCTTCCCCTTCCCCTTGCTCAGGATTTGGGGGAAGAATGAAGCTCAGAGCAGCTCCTACACAACTGACTAGTTAGTTTGCTCAGTGCTTCCTGTGTTGAATCAGGGCATTCTGGGAAAAGATCTTTGGACCAACCTCTGCCTTGCAAAAAAGTACCCCAGAGCCATAGTTTCAGGATTACTACTTTATACAGCAATGTGATTAAAAGCTTTGAACACCCAGAGTAGTTTTAATAAACCAGCCATTTATAAATAATGGGTTGGCCAGTATATCATGCAGTCGGAAAATGTGACAAAGTATTTATAATCTATATAATCATTTCTAAACTGTCTTTAACATTGAATTATGCAGCATATACATGACTAAACATTAGGAGGTACAAAACAAGGCAATGCAATAAAATTATGGGACTTCTAATGCATTATTAGACTAAAAATACACCTTGTAAAGTGCCAGAGCACTTTTGCTCATGAGTCTTCATAATAAGCAAGACACACTTTTGGCCCAATCCTGCACAGATGCAGATGAGGGGGGAAATTCACCTTGGTGCTGAGGGCCAGCGCAATGCCTGTGAATCTCTTAAAATCTGCTTAACCCTCAAAATGAGGACGAAGGCACACCTAGCACTTGCACTAGTCCCTGATTCAACAGGGGTCAACCGCACTCTGTGACAGAGCAATGCAAGTGCCACTGGACGTGATTCTGTGCCATTCCCCATTTAATGAGGTGAAGAAAGTTGAGGGTTGCTGGTGCTGCTGGCTGGTGAGCTCCCAAGAGCATGGTGCCTAGCTGATGTCATGAGGCACTGAACAGCTGGCTGCAAGAGGCTCCTTTTGGTTAAAAATCACTGAAAGCATTTTTTGTGACTGTGGCTGGCCCTTAATTATTGGGCCAGATTGCGGCCGTGGGATTGGCCCTTAAAAATGGGAGGTGCGTAAGATGAACCAGAACTGGTTGGAAAAATTCTGATGAAACTCTTGTTTCGATGGAATTTGCCCATTTGGCAAAATCAGAAACTTTTGCAGAGCGGTCCCAATGTTGTGAAGTTCTAACGGAACCCAGGTAGTAAATGGCCAACTCGCATGCCTAGCTCCTTGGCAGCCTGGGCTTCCCAGATCCGCAGACTGCCCTGGAGGAGGGTGGAGGAGACCCCAGAGTTTCCCATGTCCCTGGCTCTGAGTTAGCCAGCTAGGCAGTTTGCCCCAAGCTGGGAGTCCGTTCCCTTTCCCAGAACATTTTGGAATTTTCGGTTTTTCACTCCTAATCTCAATGAAGCCAAATTTCAAAATATTGAAATCCTCTGCAAATGGAATCACCTTTGGCCACACAGCTCTAAGAGGCAACACCCCAGAAATAACACCAGCAGACACTGTTCCTCGGATGCATCCCTCTGAGGGTACATCTACACTGCAAAGAAAAACCTGCAGTGCTGAGTTTCAAAGCCCATGTGAACCGACTCGGGCTCGAGGGGCTTGCGCTGCGGGGCTAAAAATACCAGTGTAGACATTCCTGTAGCGAGTATAAGGCTTGCAGATCCGTGTAGCCATTACAGGAGCCATCAAGGCTTCTTATTCCTGCACCTGCCACTTCACTGTGCACCTGCCTCTGGACCTCAGTAATTAATAATAATGATCACTGGAAGTGTATCTACTACCGAATAATAGGAGACTTTAAGCTTTAAGACCAGCTTCTGAAAATGCATCCTTGAAAGTCAATCTCATTTAATCTTTGAACCCATTTGAGTTTCCTCATTGTTACTCCTAGACCCGTAATGAGCTGTTCACCAGAAGCCTGAACTCAACTAAGTGAGCATGCCAGTTCCTCACCACTGGGTAAGGGCCAAGGAATTTGTTGAGGGCTGGAATGAAGGAACAACCATTGAAATGGGGCAGGGGTCCTGGGTGGGGAGCTAGCTTTCTGATTGTTTATATGAGATGCATTCACTGGAGACAGCAGGAATGGGAGCTGTGTTTTGCTTCTGGGAGTAGGGAGAAAAAAGGATGAGTAGGATGTGTAGTTTTAAATAATTTTGTTAATTGGGGATCTGAAGCTGTAAGGGGTGGGGAATAGGCATGTAAAACAGCATTTTGTGTTTCAATTAGTGTATTAATGGGGGATCAGCATAGAATAATGCAGCTGGGACATGGAAGGCCAAAGGGAGAAGTCTTTTTTTGGAGGATCAATTTATAACATGCCTGTTTCAGAGTTCCTTTGATTGAGACCAGTAAGGAGGGCATTTTTAAGACACAGCAAGTCAAAGCTGCTCTTAGGTTTAAGATGAACTTTTTGGTGCTCTAAGCTCTGTTAAAATGAAACGTCCATCTTGCTCCGGGGGGGGGCGGGATTTTTTGCGGGTGGTGGGTTTTTTTTTTCCTTTACAGCCTCTTCCTCTCAGTATTGATGGACCATCATATGATTTGTTACATTTGTCTCTTCATTCTGGAAATCTCCATCCTCTTTGATGGCAAAAGCTGTCACGTTCTCACATCCAGAGGGATAGCACGGCAAATGAACTATCAATCCCCAAATCAGATGAGAATGGGCGTGTGTCACTAAGAGGAAATTTAGTAGAAATGATAACATTTTGCAAAAATGAAAAAATTACATTTACTGTACATGGGAAGAGTAAAACAAAAACAACCCACGTCTCTTTTATTGCTCTTGCAGTTGAATAAGGAAGAGCTGACATTTTCACAATAGTATACAATATAATTCTCTTGACAGCGGTTTGTTTTCCTTTTAAATGCAATTTGTTTTGTATTTCTAAGAAATATATCAATATTTCTGTCAAAGCCTTTGCATGGCCATTAGAACAATGCCAAAGTTTATTTTTATGTCTTTTCAAAATTGTTATACTCCGCCGTTCAGAGTTACCTTGGTTCTTGAAGGAAACTAATAAACGTACTGCCTAATAGTATCTGGCAGTTTCTATTTTGCAATAATACAATAAAATAATAATAACATAAATAATAAATAATAATGAAACATGGAAAAATATATACAAAGTGTCTCAAACATCTTTTATGGTTGAGAATATACACGACAGGATTTTTTTCCATTCAAGAAAACATATCTGAGTAATGTCCCTGTTTAAGACATCAAAGTTCAATGTGTTAAATATAGGATTTCCCAAACCCAGTCTCAGCAGAACATAAAAGGATGATGCATGCAGCAAAAAATTCAGTTACCTTCACTTTAGTGTAGTTTTTCATCTGTGGATTAACTTGTCTTCCCGACTGTTTTTGCTATTTGATGTGACTGGCATGCTGATGAAACCTATTTTTGGGTTACAGTGCATGAAACTTTGGGCTGCTGACACGGAGCTTTTCTGTCTGATGCCACAATCTCAGCTAAAATAACAAAGAGATTTAGTAATACCCTGGGTCAGTCATATCAGGGATCGCAGGGTAAAATTCACCCCTGGTCTGTAGAGGGCCAGCAAGGCCTATGTAACAATTCATAGTTTCAAAGATTGTAAGGCCGGAAGTGACCAGTGTGATCACACAGCCTGACCTCCTGCATAACACAGCCTATAGAATTTCACCCAGTTATTCCAGCATCAAGGCCAAGAACGTGTGGTGGGGCTTAAGCAGGGTTTAGGTCTTGTTTTGGCACTCTGCGCAGGTGAGAAACTCCCCCACCCCCTGAGCTCAGACCCAAGGCCTATGGGTAAATCCAGTCACTGAGAAGGCTAATCTTTCAATTTTTCTTCATTGGCAGGGAAATTCCACTCTTCAGATGTGCTGCTTCTACACAAAAAATGTTGTGTTCCTTTTCATCAATGTAAATCACAAATCCAAGATGGTAAAACATTTTGGCCATGGTTATGGAAGAATTTATTTCTGTAAAACAAATTAACCTCCCATCAAAATCAAGCTTTTTTCCTCAATTTTTTTCTCTCCTTCCCAACCCCCACATTGGGGCTTTCTCTTGCAATTTTTAAGGTCAATGTCCAAGCTGCAAGCTCACTGTTGATGGTGAACTTTACATAAGAAGATAAGATTGGCTATACTGGGTCATATCAGTGCTCCATCTAGCCCACTATCCTGCCTTCTGACAGTGGCCAGTGCTAGAGGGAATGAACAGAACTGTGAAATTTATTGAGTGGTCTATTGGGGGAGGGATAGCTCAGTGGTTTGAGCATTGGCCTGCTAAACCCAGGGTTGTGAGTTCAATCCTTGAGGGGGGCCATTTAGGGATTTGGGGATTTAGTTGGGGTTTGGTCCCCCTTTGAGCAGGGGTTGGACTAGATCAGTGCTTCTCAAAGCCAGTCTGCTGCTTGTTCAGGGAAAGCCCCTGGCGGTCTGGGCAGGTTTGTTTACCTGCCGCGTCCGCAGTTTTGGCTGATCGCAGCTCCCACTGGCTGCGGTTCGCCGCTCCAGGCCAATGGGGGCTGCGGGAAGGGCAGCCAGCACATCCCTCAGCCTGTGCCGCTTCCCGCAGCCCCCATTCCCTGAACAAGCGGCGGACTGGCTTTGAGAAGCACTGGGCTAGATGACCTCCTGAGGTCCCTTCCACCCCTGATATTCTATGATTCTATCCAGTCGCAGCTTCTGGCAATCAGATGTATAGGGACACCCAGAGTGTGGGGTTGTGTCCCTGACCATCTTGGCTAATAGCCATTAATGGACCTATCCTCCATGAACTTATCTAATTCTTTTTTTCCACCCAGTTATACTTTTGGCCTTCACAACATCCCTGGCAATGAGTTCCACAGATTGACTGTGCGTTGTATGAAGAAATACTTCCTTATGTTTGTTTTAAACCAGCTGCCTATTAATTTCATTGGGTGACCCCTGGTTTTTGTATTATGTGAATGGGCAAATAACACTTCCCTTATTCTCTTTCTCCACTGCATTTTGTAGACCTCTTTCATATCCCCACTTAGTCATCCCTTTTCTAAGATGAACAGTCCCAGTCATTTTAATGTCTCCTCATACACAAGCTGTTCCATCCCCCTAATCATTTTTGTTGCCCTTCTGTGTACCTTTTCCAATTCTAATATATCTTTTTAAAGATGAGGTGACCAAAACTGCACAGAGTATTCAAGGTGTGGTCATATCATGGATTTATACAGTGGCATTATGATATTTTATTATTATATTCTATCTTATTATCTATCCCTTCTCCAATGGTTCCTAATATTCTCTTAGGTTTCTTGGTTGCCGCTGCACATTGAACGGATGTTTTCGGAGAACCCTACACAAAGACTCCAAGATCTCTTTCTTGAGTGGCAACAGCTAATTTAGACTCCATGTCTCTTTAGACTCTTCATTTATAGTAAGGCCCTCATGTTAGGGAGTATCCAGGACAAGAGCTGGCCATGCATTACAATGGTATGCTCTACTCTGCTTCCATGGAATAATGATGGGATTGTGGAGCAGTAGGGTCTAGCTTGGCAGAAGACTCAGAAGCATGGTGTGCTCAGAGTGATACAACAGATTTTAAATAATGTTGTGTAATCTCCTCTTGCCACATAAAGAGTTGATCCTTCAGAAATGGTACCATTAAGAAAGGGAATGGTGAGGTTCCTTTCTGAGGGTACGTCTTCGTTACCCGCCGTATCGGCGGGTAGCAATCGATTTATCTGGGATCGATATATCGCGTCTCGTTAAGACGCGATATATCGATCCCCGAACGCGCTCACCGTCGACTCCAGAACTCCACCAGAGCGAGCGGCGGTAGCGCAGTCGACGGGGGAGCCGCGGTCGTCGATCCCGCGCCGTGTGGACCCCAGGTAATTTGATCCAAGAGACTTCGACTTCAGTTATGCGAATAGCGTAGCTGAAGTTGCGTATCTTGGATCGATCCCCCCCCCCAGTGTAGACCAGCCCTGAGTAAACACAATCCTTAGGACAATGGCCCATTGACCAAGTCTCGTCATATAGAAAATGTTTACAGTGGTATTGCATGACTTCCAGAAAGAAGGGAAACTAAGAAGGGCAGAGAGTGATGATTTAAGGGACTACTTAATCAAGCAAAAATATATGTCTAGGCTTTTCATTCTACCATTTGTTTTTCCTTTGCAGTGTTTTAACAGCATTTATTTCCCATAAATGAGTTCTGCAGAAGTTTAATTTTCTAATGGCAGAAACTGAACACACAAGTCAGAATTACTGCAAATAAGGGCCAGCTCCAGTGTGCAAGATACATTATAACATGTGAAAAGGGAGTGTTTGTTTTTAAAAGGTTTAAAATATTGTTTCTTTATTTTCCCCTCTAACTCTGAGAACTTTGGCATTTGACTAATTTACCGTGCACTTAAGGCTGGTAGCAAAATTGGAAAAGAAATATGATAATCACATGCTGCCACAAAGCATTCTATACCTCTCTCTGTTTTCCAGCTCTAGTTTCACATGTGTTGGTTCAATGGAATATTCAATAGACATTTATAGGAAATAAATTGAGAGATGAATGTAAACCATATGGCATCTGGAGGTTTATTTGTAAAGCCCCTGCATCAAAGCTCTCTCCAGATCACACCATATTAGCTATGTTTTTCCAGTCCAGCAAAATCAGGAAGGTAACCACAGACTTCCTTGATGGAAAACACATGAAAAACAGAGCAAATCTTAATATGTAGCTAGAGCAACTGTTCAAGTAGCATCATTTAAAATAATTTTATTACTAATATGTAAGGAGTATTGTTTGGCAGTGGATTCTAAACCAAAACCAAAAGTAAGTTAATTTGCTCAGCTCCCCCCCCCCCAATTTGTACAACACATAGTTTATTAAGATGTATCAAACAATATATAATTAGTGTTTGTATTTTTAAGGTATTTAGGGCAATTAAAACCTTTCTTGAAGCCGAAATGCTGCATTGAATTTATATAGAGAGACTTTTTCCACAGAAAACATTTTATAGGCACTCACATTTGTATAAGTAATAAAAACTATTGATTGGACAGAATGAAAAATTTGTTCTCAACCTTATTTATTTTTGAAGAAAAAAATTTCAACCTTAAATGCTCTCTGTTTTCTCGAGTTTGGCACCAGCCAGCATTACATTTGAAATTAAATTAAATTGTATTCTCATACACTATGTTATATAAATCATTATGAAGGGCCAAGAGCTTGTACATATATTTTTTAAAAGTTTTCACTTAGTTTTCATTTTTCAATGTCAACCTTTTTCAGCCAGTCAGTTCAGCTGTAATGATTTTTGTGTTAAACTTCTTTGTCATTTGACTTTTTAAAAAAATCACCCGTTTAATATTAAACCTTACGCCTACTGGGCAGGTAAAGTGCATTTAAGGTGCAATGCAAAGCACTCTTTAGCGCCCTCACTCCTGCTAACACCTATACAAATTCTGACCTTGCTGCACTTCTCACAGTTCATGAAGCTTAGCACATGCCTAAGGGCTGGTCTACACTGGGGGGGGGGGGGGCGGGATCGATCCAAGATACGCAACTTCAGCTACACGAATAGCGTAGCTGAAGTCGAAGTATCTTGGATCGAATTACCTGGGGTCCAGACAGCGCGGGATCGACGGCTGCGGCTCCCCCGTCGACTGCGCTACCGCTGCTTGCTCTGGTGGAGTTCCGGAGTTGACGGTGAGTGCGTTCGGGGATCGATATATCGCGTCTTAATGAGACGCGATATATCGATCCCGGATAAATCGATTGCTACCCGCTGATACGGCGGGTAGTGAAGATGTACCCTAAGTCTCTGCAGCTTGGTGGCCTTACATTGTTCAATACAAGGTCCAGTTCAGGCAAACAACAGTGTTCAGGACAGCACTTAAGCATACACTTACCTTTGAAGTCAAAGGGATTTTAAGAACATGCTAAAAGTTAAACACTGAATCGAGGCCTCAGGGCCTGATTCAAAATGCACTGGTGTCAATATAAGTCTTTCCATTGACTTCAGTTGGCTTTGGATGACACTTTAACACCCAAGCTCAGGACAGCCTATTATTAGAATAATACATTACTTATAAAGTCATTTCAGTCTTTTAAACCTCCTCCTTTGAATACGCACATTTACACTATGAAATAATTACTACTTTAAAAATATTACGTTACAAAAGCACACATTCGAGATAGTTTTTCTCATCTTTATTCATAGCATTTAGTGAGAGATTTTCAGCCAGATATCTCAAAATTACTATTCAAATGTGGTTAAAAAATTATTATCCACATTTTACAGATGCGATAAATGAGGTTTAGAAAGGCAATGGGCCTGCTCCAATGCCCAGTTAGTCAGACTTTGATGGTAAGAAACGTGCCCAATGTTACACAGTGTGTAATATGAACTAGAACCGACGTCTCCAATGCCGTTTCAATAGGGTCGTTCTTCCTCTTTATCCATTTAGCTATCTTGGTATGGAGAAGTGATTATATTCTAACATCTTAGTTCATGCTAGAAATGAGGTCAAGCACCCAGATTTAGGCTAGGTCTACACTGCAGCGGGGGTCCGACCTAAGATACGCAACTTCAGCTACGTGAATACCGTAGCTGAAGTTGCGTATTTTAGGTCGGCTTACCTAGCGGTGAGGACGCGGGAAAGTCGACCGCTGCCGCGCTGCCGCCGACTCCGCTGCCGCCTCCTGCCGAGGTGGATTTCCGGAGTCGACGGCAGAGCGATCAGGGATCGATTTTACCGCGTCTTCACTAGACGCGGTAAGTCGATCCCCGAAAAACCGATTGCTACCCGCCGGATCGGCGGGTAGTGAAGACAAAGCCTTAGAGCCACATCCAAATTTCAAATGCACCAAAGTTTTGGGAAGAAGACTGCAGCGTCTTTGTTTGATCCATTCCAAAGACAGATTTTAGGGAATTGGGGGTTAATAGGCAGAGGGATTGGAGACTGAAGGATGATTTAAATAGGGCCTTATGATATAATGTGGTTAGGCAGAGTTTACTCACTTCTTTGAGGGAAAGCCTATTAACTGGAGAATTTGTAACTGGAAAATTGACGAGCAAAACTGTTGTACTAACTGGGTGTTTTAAATTTGGTACTAAGCTCAGAATTCCAGATAGGCACCAGTGAAATCAGAAATAAAACAATAATTTGTAAAATCCAAATTTAGAGGTTTGAATGTCAAATACCTCAACAGACCAGGAGTGCTTAGATCTCAGGTTTTAGTCTGAGCACTTTTCTATTTAAAACCTCTTCTTCTCATCAATTTCTTTCATTCATCAATATACAGGTTAGCCTTTAAATGTATGGAAGTCAATGAATGCCACTCACAAACCTTAGAAAATAAGTATGCAAGCAGCATCAGTTTAAAAATATGCAGCTAACTGCTGGAAGCTATTAAAACCCAAATAAACAAAAGAGATTATACTTCAAAGAAATGTCAACAGTTTTTCCTCTCTTAGAACAGAGCAGTTTTCTTTACTTCTATCCACAGCCACATCTGGAAAGTGCTTACTGCTTTACACATATCTAACAGTAAAATGCATTTATTGATTTTTTTAAAAAAAATTCTGGATAGGTTTATGCAATTTCCAAAACAAAGGTAAACTCCTGTCCCAGTTAAAAAAATATTCTGGTAATAACAATATCGAATTCATGAAATCATAAGAGCATGATACTTATTTAGACAAGCAAAACCAGTCACTTGCCAAATAATACACCACCTTTGAGAGTCTTTTTAGGTAGCAAGAAATTGCCATTTAAATTACATCCTTCTAAGGAAATGACAATAAATGTTGGTTTCTTACGCCCTATTTCAAACAAGAACAGCTAATTCTAAGTATTGCTTTAAATACTACCTGATTTTCATTATAGCTAAACTGAAAGTCAGTTTAGGTGGTCCAAATGCTGAATTTGTAATTTGTTTAAGATTCCACATTTGTAGCAGCCAAAGGCTGTTAATTTGATTTTGGTTTACAATTAACTAGGCAGTAGCAACTTGGCCCATGCAGAAGACTGCCAAGAAAAATGCTATCTTTGGTAAATTACCAAGTATCGCAATGTGGACAACAGATTTTTTCCCCCCTGCTACAAACTATTTTTAACTAACAACAATGTTTTTGATATAGTAGCAGCATTTAATAGAAAATATAATGACAAGGTGCAAAATTAGAAAAACAGTCCAAGATTATATAAAGAGCAGAATATGTTTAATATTAGACAAAAATACAATTTAAGCATTAAGCCTACAGTAAGCGCTCTGTAGTCAAATGAAAAGAAAATAAACTAACGGGACTGCTGCAGAATGGGAAAGCAGGTCCAATTTGTTTATTTATAAATGGGTAACAAGCAGATTCTTTCACACTAACTAAACCAGACAGTAATTATAAACACAGATTGGTTAAGTTCCCTGCACCCTATCAAAGGAAATGAGTTCCTCTCTTTTCCAAACATTGTCATTTGTTTATTGAGCCTCTTTTGGGCTTGATTTCATTAAAAACGATGTAAAAATCCACATCTGCAGCCCCCCCAAAAACAATGTCAAGCTTGTTAAGCCAATCCAGAGTCCTCATTACACAAAAATTTGCAAGCAACATACCAAAAGTAGCCACTGGAATACAGAGCAAAGAATTTGGATTATTTTTGTTCCATTACAGAAAACTTATATTACTGTGCAATAGAACAGGAAGCAAACAGTAACCGCCTCAGTAGTTTTGGATAATTAGTTACCTAAATTCTCTGAGGTGAACACAATGTACTTAGATGGGGGAACATTACTGCTTGTATTCTGAAATAACGGAATAATCTTAGTTCAAATGAAAATTATAAATACAGGCGTAAAAAGTCACGTTTAAAATCATTAGACTTTATCAGTAGAGTACAACTGAGTTCCTCATTAAAGTAACAGTTTTATTAAAAAAGGGGATGATACTGCTTATATTAGCTAGTGTCAGATATCAGATTTCAACAAACTTTAACACAGTCAATGCTATTAAAACATCATTATTAGAGTTGTTATGCTTGGATGGCTTGAACTAAAGTGAATTTCATGTATTTGTTGGAAGACAGCAATAATAAATCCTGGAGCTTGTAAGAAGTGACTTAGAGTTTGCAGGACTAAAGTTAAAAGAGTTTTGCCACCAACTTCAGCAGAAGCAAGATTAGTGAAATTCAGCCCTGTGCAGAGGGCCTAGGCAAGGCCTAAGCAGCACTGAAACCCTGTTTTAAGGGATTAAATGGGATTTAGGTGGTGTGGGGCGTTCTGCACAGGGGTAAATAAGCCATTTACACCACTTATGGTCTTCATGTGAGAGTGGATTGGTGGATTAGAGATATTGGGGGTATAATCTATTATAACAGAGTATAACATAATAGGATCCTCTCTAAGAGTATGTCTATACTATCCGCCGGCAGCGATCGATCCAGCGGGAATCGATTTATCAGGTCAAGTCTAGACGAGATAAATCAACCCCCGAGCCCTCTCCCGTCGACTCCTGTACGCCAGCGCCGCGAGAGGCGCAAGCAGAGTCGACGGGGGAGTGGCAGCAGTCGACTCACCGCGGTGAAGACATCACAGGAAGTTGATCTAAGTATGTCGACTTCAGCTACGTTATTCACGTAGCTGAAGTTGCGTAACTTAGATCGATCCCTCCTCCCCGCCCCCCCAGTGTAGACCAGGGCTAAGTGTGAGAAGTACCCACTGAGATCAGTTGGGGATACAGTCCAGGCATATATCAATTTATGAATAAGCTAATGAGCAAGGGAAGAGGAACCAAAAGACAAGGGTGAATCAGCTAAAATGGTGCAGGGAAAGCAGGAGAATGTGAAAGTCCATAAAGGCTCTTTTGTGAAAAGATTACAAGGCAATGGGAGGTATGTCAGGAGCAGCAGGAACAAAAGCATTTCTACCTCTCTAGCATTTATATCTATATTCCCCTATTTCATCCTGCTTTAATATCTTTTGGGTATGTATAATAACCCATGTGCACAGCAGGGCAAAAAAGGCAAGCAATGGGCCTGAGGTAACGAGGAAGAGTGGGAATGCACATGGTAAACTTGCAAGTTTACTTAGATTTTCAGAAAGCCTTTGACAAGGTCTCTCACCAAAGCTCTTAAGCAAAGTAAGCTGTCATCAGATAAGAGGCAAGGTCCTCTCATGGATCGGTAACTGGTTAAAAGATAGGAAACAAAGACTAGGAATAAATTGTCAGTTTTCGGAATGGAGAGAGGTAAAAAGTGGTGTCTCTCAGGGGTCTGTACTGGGACCCAGTATTATTCAACATATTCATAAATGATCTGGAAAAAGGGGTAAACAGTGAGGTGTTAAAATTTGCAGATGATACAAAACTACTCAAGATAGTTAAGTCCAAAGAGTGTGAAGAGTTACAAGGGGATCTCACAAAACTGGATGACTGGGCAACAAAATGGCAGATGAAATTCAATGTTGAGAAATGCAAAGTAATGCATGTTGGAAAACATAATCCCAACTATGGGATCCACAGTACACCTAAATCTTCAATACTGTGTGCAGATGTGGTCTCCCCATCTCAAAAAAGATATATTGGAATTGGAAAAGGTTCGGAAAAGAGCAACAAAAATGATTAGGAACATGGAACGGCTTCCATATGAGGAGAGATTAATAAAATTGGGACTTTTCAGCTTGGGAAAGAAACAGCAAAGGGGGGCTATGATAGAGGTCTATACAATCATGACTGATGTAGAGAAAGTAAATAAGGAAGTGTTATTTACTCCTTCTCATACCATAAGAACTTTAGGAGTCACCAAGTGAAATTAATAGGCAGCAGGTTTAAAACAAACAAAAGGAAGTATATTTTTCACACGACGCACAGTCAACCTGTGGAACTCTTTGCCAGAAGATGTTGTGAAGGCCACGGGGTTCAAAAAAGAACTAGATAAGTTCATGGAGGATAGGTCCATCAATGGCTATTAGCCAGGATGGGCACGGATGGTGTTCCTAGCCTTTGTTTGCCAGAAGCTAGGAACGGGCGACAGGGGATGGATCACTTGATGATTACCTGGTCTGTTCACTCCCTTTGGGGCACCTGGCATTGGCTACTGTTGGAAGACAGGATACTGGGCTACTTTGGTCTGTCTCTGTATGGCCATGCTTATGTTCTTAAGTTACACCACTGCAGGGAGGAAGCATTGCCTAGTGATCACACCATCATCTGCATATCAAGAATTCTGAGGTCTCTTCCTCCTCCTCCCAGATTCACTCCCACATGCACTTTGAAGTAACAGGAATAAAGGGGCCATAGATGTCAAAGTATTAATAGTATTATACACTTCTCTATGGAAAATAAATGGGGCCAGGTCATGCCCTCCTGCAATTAAACTGAACCTGGAAGAGCCCTGGAGAACTTTTTATACTCCAGCTATGTGTCCTCCTCTGGGCCTCTTCCTCTCTGGTGGCTTGGCTCCAGTGGAAATACACTATCAGGAACGACCTCTGGCTGAAGCTGCCCCAGGCTCGCCTTTTAAAGGAGTATATCCACTTGCAGGGGGCTTTGTGGGACCAGGTAATAGAGCTGTATTACCTTTTCTGGGTAGGCTCAGTGGGGCTGATGAGGGGACAACGCACATCCCCACAGCAGTGTTCCAACCCTGATTAATATGATAAACACACGTCACCACAGTACATTGTGGTATTTATTCATTGACCCATGGCATGAATGAATAATTTGCACCACCCTCTTGTCTGTAAACACTAGGTGGTAGATATCTTTCTATCAATGGTGATGACTAATTCCAAAAGGACCAGACATCTGAATACATGAGCAACACTTCCAACTGCTTCCCCCCCAAGCCCTCCACCCCCGAAAAAAACTTGGCCCCAGAAATGCTAATCCTCCCTGTGTGTCTTTGTCCATAACATCCCCATGACTAGAACTGCCTCTCTCTCCCTGTAAGGCAGGTAACTTCCTTCTCCTAAAAGTCTTTCCTGAAAATCTTATTTCTACTGGTTTGCTTTCAATCCAATCCAGGCTTTTATATGGCTCCATCACCCTAGTATCTGAACACCTTCCGTCACTTACCAATCGCCACTCCTGTCCTCTGCCATCACTTTATGAAATTAAACAAAACACCTTTAATTTCTCAATATTATTTCAAAATTAAAACAATCAAGCAAGAATCATTGGAACCATCATGAAGCAGAACAAACCTAAAATTGCTTTCTTTTGTGTAACAGAGAGTCCTGTGGCACCTTTAAGACTAACAGATGTATTGGAGCATAAGCTTTCGTGGGTGAATACCCACTTCGTCAGACGCATGTGACATGCGTCTGACGAAGTGGGTATTCACCCACGAAAGCTTATGCTCCAATACATCTGTTAGTCTTAAAGGTGCCACAGGACTCCCTGTTGCTTTTTACAGATCCAGACTAACACGGCTACCCCTCTGATACTTTCTTTTGTGTCACATCCCTCCCTCCCACCCCATATTTATGACTATCTTGGAGCCTGATCCTGCACAAACCTTTCCCACTGAAGTCATCACTGAGAATTAGGGGTACTCAACATCTCACAGGATTGGGCCATGGATACCTGTGGCATTGTAAAAATAACAAGTCATAGTACATCCTCAGCTGGTGCAAAATCAGCCTTGCTCCATTAATTTCAAAGGAGGTATGCTGATTTACACCAGATGAGGGAAGACCTGGCCCACGGTGTCCGGATTGATTTACATCCTACACACAAAGAAATCTCAGTACATCCAGCTCAGCATGGAGGGTGAACATAAAAGGGATGGGTAGAAGAAAATCCATCCCTTTTTATTTTTAAATGCTCAAATGTTTACCAGCTGACCTTCCTCTTTACTGCAGATCTGGGAATCAAGGTGCATACAATAAAGTTCAAACCAATCAACCGCTTTCAGCTGTTCTTGTGCAATGAATTTTTAAACATTTGGTCATTAAGACCAATCTATATGCAGGTCAGTTTTTTGAACAGGATGGGAACAGTTTGGGAGCAGATGCCAGGGCACTGACTCATGAAAAGGGGCTAGTTAAGAAACTCAGAGTAGGTTTATATTGGCCCACCCATCAGGTGCATGCGACTCAGCCTACCCCCCTCCTTAGACTGCTGTAATGATCAAGAACAGTTATTAATTTCTGCTACAATTTCTTCATTAATTGAACAGTGGTCTAAAGACGTTGCAAAGCAATAACCAGAAGCATTAATAGACTTTGTCAAACTAGTTGAAGTAAACCATTTATTCAGCAATTTTAGCCTTTTCTCTCTCCTGTTTCCAGACAATCTGCAAATAGAGCACAATTTTTAGGAATGTATTTGTTCTGCAAAACTGTTTGACAAATTGTTGGTGTGAACATACTTCAGCCGGTCTGTTTCCGAATTGTTCTCTGCAAACACTCAATATTCTGAATATGCGTATTATATGTGACTGGTCACCTACATCCAGGGCCGGCTCCAGCATTTCTGCCGCCCCAAGCAAAAAAAAAAACAAAAAACCGCGATCGGCGGGGGAAGTTCAGCGGCAGGTCCTTCGCTCCTAGAGGGAGCGAGGGACCTGCCGCCCCTGAATTGCCGCAGGTGCCGCCCCTCTCCCTTGGCCGCCCCAAGCACCTGCTTGTTAAGCTGGTGCCTGGAGCCGGCCCTGCCTACATCACATGGTACTGCTTTTGCTCTCTTACTGCATAAGCAAACTTTGAGTCAGTGCCAGTATTCTACAGTATGAATTTGCTCCCAGAATCATGCAGTTGGGCACTTATATCACATGCCATTATTTCTGTTTTATGATTGGTTTCCCCTCACCTGTATGAACAGAAAAGGTACCTGTGGTTTTGATTCTCTCAGGGAGATGTGGGAGCACTTTAGGGACAGAGATGTAACAAGAGATAATCAGGTCTAATAGGGAAAACACACACACACACACAAGTTTGAACAGATCCTCCTTTAACCAGGGAAAGGTGAAGAGCAGAAGATTCCGTGAAGTTCATTAGAGATTCTCGATGCATAACAAACTTCCCTGTGAAGTGCTTAACTGTTATGTGATGAATGCTACTGAAAACCTTAAAATCAACAGAATATAGTCAGAACATTATAAACCTTTTCTTTTCCTTCTTTCCACAATAAGGAGTGTGATACTCTGGTAGCATAAAAATATCCAGTGACTTCCTAGCTGAGGGAGAGAGTAAGACATAACTCTTTGAAATTTGGTTTAATTGATTGTTATCAATTGATACTATAGTCCATATTCTCTTGTCACAGTGAGTTAAAGGTGTTTCTGATTTGTGAAGGAGACAATCACAGAACCTTGTCATCTTGTTTGATCAGTTGTCTCAATAGCAGGCCTCTGGTTGAGGAACTGCTGTGGTAAGTGTCCATCCCATATATGATAACTTTTCATAATTTGCCAAATACATTGGCTGAATTTACAGGTCTCCATTTTCTCCCAGCATGCATACTTGGGATTGCACACAAATATGCTTAGCTGTGTGGGAGCACACCTGTAGGCATTAATCTGAGCCCTGTTAAACATTCATGCGAATAAAAGTTGCTAGCATCAGTGTCTACCGAAATGCGAATAAAGATTGTAGCGGGGTAAAGGGATTGACATATCTGAAATGAAATGCAATTTAGAATTCACAAAAGCTTCACAAATAATTCCCATCATTTGCCCAGTTCTAAGCATAAGCATATTCTTCATGCAAGGTTTATGGTTGACTAATCATGCAAACAGATCTCTGAAGAAACTTTGCATTGTGTTCTGTTCGTAGGTAATGCATTACTTTGTTAGTGTTCAGGCTATCCATTCAGGATCTCCTGGATTGGATTCTCCTATCCTTGAATTTCAGTGAGAAAATTAGCAAGACTTTTAAGTCATTTCCCTTTGCTGAATTCTGTCTATGTAGATGTAGGTATTTATATAGTACCTAATCACCATGGTATTCTGTCTACCATGCCTATGAGCACTCATTGCACAGTGTTAGCCTTTAGTTCAAAACATAGTTTATTTAGATGGAATTATATAGTATCATGAATTGACTGAAAAATGGATTTAAAACAGTGGGAGGCAACAACAGAGTATGGAAATCAGGAAGCCTGTGTTCTAATCCTAATTCTTTCTCTGACTCAGCATGTCCCCTTCAGAAATCAACCTCTCTGTGCCTCAGTTTCTCCATCTGTAAACTGGGATAATAATAATGCATATTCACCTTTGTAAAGAGGTCAGACAGTCTCAGCTGAAAGCTGCTGCAAGTGTAAAGTATGTATTATTATATTAAACAACAGATGTCCCAAAGCAGTGACCTACTTAAAATAATTGTGCAGTATTATAAAGAACATCTTGTTGTGACGTATGCACCTTGTGATGTGCATCTCCTCAGACAATGCACGATGACTCGGCTGAAACAGTTTATGTTCTGGATTAGAACATACACATAAATAAATCTACATTTATGTGATCCCAACAAACAGGAGGCATGGACAGGAATGTCTAGCTGATGGAAAAATGAGACACCACAAACAAACCACAGCTCGATGATAAAAAAGCCTGGGATTTATATGGCACAGCATCTGGTCACTTGTTTTAAATATCTGGGTAGATAGAATCCTGAACCTTGCACAATACATGTTCCAAAATACCCTTGCACTTATACAAAAGAACTGGAATCGCTCCTTGCTCCCGTGAACAGATGCACAGGTGAGAAGTGCCAACAGATCTAATCCAACATCCACTGAATGTGATGAGAGTATTTCCAGTGGTTCAATCAGCATTGGATCAGGCCCCGGCTGTAATCTGTATGCATGCAAGAAGATGTGTGCATGCAGTGACTGGCCAGTAAAAAAGCAAACTACTAACTAATAACATTTTTAGCACTAAATACCACTTGTGCATGTTTCTATCATTATCTACAATCTCTTCCCTGTTATGATCATGAGGACAGCATCGAATTCATTGAAAAAGAGAAAAGAATGAGTTATGTGTCTGAACTTTGGACCAGCTGCAAGGAACTCCTGAATTCTTGATCTGGACACGTAATTGTATGAGGACAGACGCTGGGATGAATTTTAAGCAGCAGGCCACAACTTTATTAAAATTTAACGTTGGAGAGAGTAGCACTATCTGCTTCGGCTCCCCATACCAGGCATAGTTGTGTCAAGCGCAGGGTTTAAAGGACATCTATCATATAGCCCATAACCTAGGGAAGACTCTCCCTTGCCTGCCCCAGGGATTCAGTTGGCTCTGCTGAAGCCTCTCACCCTTCCCACTGCAAAGGGGACAGAAGGTACCAAAGAGGGACTCCAGTTTGCAAGGGCTTCAGATCTCCCTTTTGCCCAGGGAGTCCACCAGCAAAATCCGAAGTCTTTTTATTTTCTGTTTCCTGGACTTTTTATCCCCACTGCCACTGGGAGCACCAGCTAATAGCTTGGTTGCACCCCACCCACCTGCACTGCCTGGTATCTCCTACCTTCTTAATTTAAAACCTACCCAGTCCAGTCCCTTATGTTCTGATGCCAGCTTGCGGCTCCAACCAAGTTTCCCACCTCTTAAATCAGTGGGTAGCATGATTGTGTTGCTAAAATTGGCTTTGGGCATCTAATCTGATTTCCTGCACAACACAAGATATAAAACTTCCCCCAATGATTCCTGCATCTAATATGTGTGATGGAGAATTTACCACAGAGCTTCATTGAGTTCAGTGGAGCTATACTGACTTACCCCAGCTGAGCACCTGATCCATTGTCTTTTAGGGGAACTAAGAAGCCAGCTGAAAACTTCACAGAAATCATTGTTAGAACCAAAATGAAGAGTACTTCATCTACAAAGGGAACTAAATTGCAAAGCCTGTTAAAAAGAAAGGAGAAACTAAACTACCTTCACGCATTACTTGTAGGGTAATTGACTCTCCTGTTTCCAGCAGATGACTTTTTTTATCCAAATGCTCAAAAGATACAGCATTTCACAATGAGTTCTGGGAAGTGCAGATTCAAAGTCTGAGTCACAGAGAGGAATGTGAGTGTAGAATTTTATTGAACCTAAGAACAGCACAATGGAGGTTAGTGGAGATGGTAGAAGCAAGAGGATAAGGAAATAGCTAAAGTAAATTCTAGTATTGTATCTGCAGGGAGTCTACAAAAAGTCAAGAGGATGAGTGACAAGAAGAATAAATGATGTAATACACTAAGCATCCAGGTTGCTCCAAAATAAGGAAAAATCACTTCCAATAGAAGGCATGTAACTTTTTAAAAACAAATGTGTCCTAGCTGCTATTATCTGATGGGGAAAGTCTGATTGGTAAAGTTTTTCAGAACCTAAATAACTAGATTGTTTTTAAAGCTGTCACACCATCACTGAGAAAATACAAAAATAAGAGATCGTATTTCCTTTAAGTCTCGCCAAAAAACCCTAAAGGTTTGTGCTCCCTCTGTTGGCTTCTGAACAGAGTTAATTCACAAGGATTGTATCTAATTTTGTGTTGCCATCAATGGAAGAACAAAAATGTCTGCATGGCAGGATGCAATTTACACTGAAGTTTCTGTTGTTCAAACAAGAAAATGGAGGTGTTAATTTCAGCTCCATCCCAACTGCAATGAAAATGAATAAAAGTTAATAAACAATCTGACAAACTGGAGAAAAATAAATGTATTTCCACACTTCCGAAGGGACTATTCCAAGCAATAGAGAATAAAAAAAATAACAAGCACTATACAAAATTACCTTACAGTAAATAGTGCTATTGTTCTCAAGTGCACTGAAATCCATATCCCAAAATGTCTTCATTGCTCATCTTTTTTCGCAATTGCATCATCAGGCTTCACATGCACGCTGGAGGGGAAATTAAGATGATGTGAGAAGAGTCAATGGCAAAAATAAGTTATCTGTAGTGTTATTAATGCCGTGTTGGTCCCAGGATATTAGGAAGCCAAGGTGGGTGAGGTAATGTCTTTTACTGGACCAATTTCTGTTGGTGAAAGGCACGTTTTTGAGCTACACAGACCTGAGCTCTGTGTAAGTTCAAAAGCTTGTCTCTTTCATCAAGAGATGCTGGTCCAATAAAAGATATTACCTTACCCACATTATCTCAAGAATAAGGTAGGTGGTCTTGAGTCTGAGGGCTAGTCTTCACTACGGAGAGATTGACGCTGCTGCAATCGATGCAGCATGGGTCGATTTAGCGGGCCTAGTGAAGACCCGTTAAATCGACGGCAGAGCGTTGACCCTGATACTCCACCTCTCTGAGAAAAGTAAGGGAAGTCGACTGGAGAACGTCTCCTGTTGACACAGCTCAGTGAAGATACCGGAGTAAGTCAACCTAAGCTATGTTGACTCCAGCTACGTTATTCACATAGCTGGAGTAGCACAGCTTAGGTTGACTTAACCCGGTAGTGAAGACAAGCCCTGAGACAGTGTAAAACCTGAGTAGCCAGAAAAAGCATGCTGAAAGGATGGTCTTGTGCTTAAGACACTGCACTGGAACTCAGGTGCACTTGGTTCAGTTCCTGATTCTGCTATATACTGTGTGATTTTGGGCATGTCAGTTAACCTCTGAGTACCTCATTCCCCATTTTAAAAACAGGTATAATAATTCTGCCTTGACTATTTATACTGAAATCTGTTTAAGACATGGACTGCCTTGTACTCAGTTTTTGTTTAGCACTCAGCACAATGGGATCCTGATCTTGATTGGAGCCTCTAGATGCTACTGTAATAAGAATAAATAAATATGAATATGCCATTGCATATATTGGTCTGGTTGGGTCAGCTTAGGGACAGAGTATGGAGGCCTTACTTACAAGAGCAGTCCCTTTGGCTTCAATGGGACTATTGTTTCAGTAAGTGCAGAACAGACTGAGCACTGGCTCCACACTCTGGCCCTTAGTAGTAGTAGATAGTATTGATTAATCACATCTCCAAGTGCCCCACAAATTCTGCAGAGACCTTAAGGCCTGCTGGGAAATACTGATTTCCCTATCTATCTAGGTAGCTATATGAGTGCTCGAAGCACCTCAGTCATTAATGGATTATATCCTCACAATGCCCCTGTGAGATAGGGAAGTGCTATCTTCATTTTACACCTGGAGAACCGAGGACCAGTGTAGATTAAGTGACTTGTCCAAGGTCATACAAGAAGTCTGTGACAGAACATCCTCCCTACCATTGCAGAGACTGGAAATTGAGGGCATTCAACACACCCCAAGAGATGCTCAGCACCACACAGGATCAGGTCCTAAGAGTATTCCACAATGTGGTGACTGTGGGAAAGGAATCTCAAATGCAAAATTAAAGTTCCTGCATTTGCATTGTTTTCAGGGGTTTGCAAACCATTGCTGTCTCAGTGGTTGATCATACATTTGCAACAGTGAAAATGGTGATTTTGCAGCTTACCTCTGCCATACCACCATCCAAAATACAAACTATTTGAGTAAACTTTTGAAGAAGACCAAACTGCATTTATGATAGAATGCAACTGCAGAAGCATTAGCTTGGTAGATGACTTACCTGCAGACCTAATGTATCTGACAACAGTGCCAGTATGGCATATGTTCTAAATGTTGGCAACACGCACACACACACACACAAATCTAGTTAACCTTGCTTGTCACTTGCTTCCAGCCTGATAGCTGTGACACTTCAATTATGCTGGGGTGGCATGTAGAATCTGTGGATACTTTAGCCACTCTGTCAAAGCTAGAAAAATCCCAAGTAAACTGGAGCAGGAAAACAATCTGCTGAAGCGTCACCTGAAGCAGGAAGTTATTAGATGCTTGAGTGACTTCTAGAACCGAAAACGGTGTATGAATATGTACACAAGGCAAAACAGATGTTGTCCTGACCTCTGCATACTGGAATCTTAAAGCTGCTTTGTTTACTTTCTTCTGTCCATAATGCATCTTTAAGCCAGGTGCTGCCACTTATCAGGTATCTACATCTCTTGTTTAAACAAACGTTAACTGAACTTGACAGCAAAGGGGACCCCTGCAGCAAAAATGGCAGAAGACAGCTTTAAAGCTACCTTCAGTTCTTACTCCTGAAATAACTGAAGTGTGTGAATATGTAAGGGAGCAAGGTTAGTAAGTTAAACTCTTGACCCCATCTCAGTGGAATTTTATACACATTCTGCTTAGCTCTTTGCCTGTACATAAAGTTCAATTGCACAGGCAGGGATGACGACTAATCTTCAGGACATGTCGGGTGCTGCTATGTACTCTGTGGCCTTTTTTATATTGTCCTCCAGGCACCTCTTGAAACTGTGGATTTCCTCTATCCACCTTCTCCCACCTGCAAGAACCTGCTGTCATCACAACCACAATCTCTCTGGCAGTGAGGCAGGTACTTCCAAAGCCAGTCCATCCCTTGTATCCATCAGAGGGAGTTGCCAGAGAGTGACATCTGGTAAGCTGTGACTTTGGTAACATGTCCCTCTTCAAATGAGAATTTGAAGAAAAATGCCAGTGCAGACAAGGCCATAATGGTGTAATGCATGGTAGTCTATGAAGAAGTCGCTCTGTGGCTTTATACTTTGCCTACCGCCGTAAGAGCTCAGCATCTTCACCATGGAATCTGAGTTTCTGCATTCTGAGATCTATTGGGAAATCATTCAGCATCTTGTGATATGTGAAATTAAACTGTGTCACCTCTTTGTCGAGGGCAGAACTGTAACTGTTCCTCCATGAGGTGAAGACAGCAGATGCTGAAAGGATGATTTGTAGAAAGCTTTTGAGCCTGGCCCTTCTTCTCTTTCTCCTCCCATGTCCTGACACACACATCTGAGATAAAGGGTCTTCAGATGTGTGCAAGTTCCCGAAAAAGATCAAGTTGCAAGAGAAGCCTAGGAAACAACACTGACACTAGCAAGAAGGTTAATGAAAAATACTGATTGTGTGAAGGTTTTGTTATCAGCAGAGAGTTGGGACAACACTATCAAGACAGAACCAATCTATAGTTATCATAACAGTGAATACACGTACATGATGAAAAATGCCTTGGCTCCAGGGCTATTTTGCAGCCTTTTGGTAGTCCCCAATGAAGATCACTTAAGAGACCTCTGTACAGCTGTTTCACTCTTCACACATTGCTCAGGAAATCAACAACTTTCTTATCAAAGCATAGTTTGAACTGGAATTTATTTTCTGATTGGTTAATTAGTCTCAGTGTTCCATGGGTGGTGTTATACCTTAACTGCTCAAGAAAGCCTATCGGATCCTAGGAAATCAAAGACAACAACAACATATATATATATATATATATATATATATATATATATATATATATATATATATATATATAAAAGTAGTCTTTATTTTAATTTAAAAATTGATAAGCGGTACATCATAGCAGGCCCGGGTAGCACACACAATTGTTTCACTCTCTAATCCCATTTTTCAGTTGCTCGTAACTACAGCTGGTCAGGACCCAAAATTCCTGTTCTGTGGAAAATTCTGACATTTCAATTTCTTTCCTTCCAGATGAGAACGAAGTTCTGAAATTTCATTTTGGGAAAACATTTAACTTCAACTTCATTTAAACATTTTGCTTCAATAAAGTTGAAACGTTTAATTTTTGATAATGTCAAAACATTTTGATTTTTGTATTATGGATAACAAAAGTTAATTTTTTTGACCAGCTCTACTCAGAACTTTCTCACAAAAACTAATTTTGGGATGAAATTTCCCATGCTTGGTCCCAGTCCAATAGTGCACCACATTTGAAGTTGCAGCTACAGATCTGTTTTGCACCTTCAGAGAATTGGGCCTGTAGCTGACTGTAGATGGAAAATTCAAAATAATTCTTTAAAAATGTGCCCATGTCCGTGCAATAACAGGAGAACCCTGGTTTTGGTTGCTGAAAGAAAAACGCAAACTTCAACAGTGATGTTCTACAGATATTTTACCCCAAGAGGGCTCAAGTAAATCCTAAAATGATCATCTGAAGAAAAAGGCTACCAATTAACTTTAGTTTTCTTCCTCAACAGCATTCCCCAGTCACAACGTCAGCACCTCTGCACCCCATGTCTCTTCTTCACCCTGTGGAAGGGGAAGGAGATCAGGTCAAAAACATTACTTTTCACATTATACTTTTTTCCCTAAGGTCTCTCCTGTCATTCCTTCATATCATGACAAACGCAATCTAGCACAACCAGCCTTTGTTGCTTTTTTTTCACGTAAGGAATATTTTTTTAAAAAGATTTGAAATATATAGCCTGATCTCAAATATTATTTGTGAACAAAGTCGTTTTCCTAAAAATTATTAAATGACTTCTAGAGTCGGTCAAATTTTTCTCCATTTCAATTTTTCAAGAAACATTTTCATCAAAATTTTGAGTAGGAAAAAACCTGTGATTAAATATTCATAATTACCCACCTTTTCCAACAAGCAGTTCCCTACCTGGTAATCAGGGCCGGTGCAAGGAAGTTTCGCGTCCTAGGCGAAACTTCCACCTTGCCGCCTCCCCCCCACAGCCCTGCGGCAGCTCCCTGCCCCCCCCCGCCCTGAGGCGCCCCCCCCGCGGCACCTCCCTCCCCCGGGGAGCCGTGTGGCAGCTCCCCACCCCAGCTCACCTCTGCTCGACCTCCTCCCCAAGCACGCCACCCCCGCTCTAATTCTCCTCCCCTCCCAGGCTTGCGGCGCCAAACAGCTGATTGGAGCTGCAAGCCTGGGAGGCGGGAGAAGTGGAGCAGCAACGGCGTGCTCGGGGAGGGTGCGTAGCAGAGGTGAGCTGGAGTGGGGAGCCCTGCGGCAGCTCCCCCCCTCCACCCTGAGGCACACACCCCCACCCCCGCGGCAGCTCCCCACCCCCCCGGCCCGGGGAGCCGTGTGGCAGCTCCCCATCCCAGCTTACCTCTGCTCCGCCTCCTCCCTGAGCACGCCGCCCCCGCTCTAATTCTCCTCCCTCCCAGGCTTGCGGCGCCAAACTGCTGATTGGCGCCACAAGCCTGGGAGGTGGGAGAAGTGGAGCGGCCGCTGCGCTGGGAGAGGGAATCTGAGCCGCACGTGTCAGCGCACCACCAGCAGCCCAGCCCAGGAACTCTGTAAAAAAAAATTGGGGGCACCACTTTTTGGCACCCCCAAATCTTGGCGTCCTAGGCAACCGCCTAGTTTGCCTTAATGGTAGCACCGGCCCTGCTGGTAATGCCTCTGATTCTGCAAACACTTACACACCTAAGTAGTCCCATTGAACTTAATGAATAGTTAATTTGTTTGCTTGCAAATTAGTCAGTAATGCTTGTAGCTCATCACCAACTGAGAAAAATGAAATGCGAGATGGGTTATACTAAGGCATGAGTGACATCTGCATGAGTGAAACTACATCTGGGTAGTCACATGAACACAAAACCCTAATGTAGATGTGCTGTGCTAGTACAAAACTGCACTATCCTGGTGCAACCCCCTAATGCTACTAGATTAAGTTGCACTGGTATAAACCCTGGTTTGTGTTGGTGCAGGGAACCTACATTAGGGGTCTGCAATGGGGTGTAGCTTCACTGACATAGCTAGACACTGGTGCAAATTTTCTTAACGTAGACTGGGCCTAAAGGTGAGACTGAGACATGAAGGATCTGGGAAAATACTGCCTATCAAAGCTTTTGATACGGTCTCCCACAGTATTCTTGCCGCCAAGTTAAAGAAGTATGGGCTGGATGAA
Source organism: Emys orbicularis (assembly GCF_028017835.1). Classification (NCBI taxonomy): domain Eukaryota; kingdom Metazoa; phylum Chordata; order Testudines; family Emydidae; genus Emys; species Emys orbicularis. The sequence goes on from NC_088689.1 coordinate 122,092,045, forward strand.
TGGACTGTAAGGTGGATAGAAAGCTGGCTAGATCGTCGGGCTCAATGGGTAGTGATCAATGGCTCCATGTCTAGTTGGCAGCCGGTTTCAAGCGGAGTGCCCCAAGGGTCGGTCCTGGGGCCGGTTTTGTTTAATATCTTTATTAATGATCTGGAGGATGGTGTGGACTGCACTCTCAGCAAGTTTGCAGATGACACTAAACTGGGAGGCGTGATAGATACACTAGAGGGTAGGGATCGGATACAGAGGGACCTAGACAAATTAGAGGATTGGGCCAAAAAAAACCCTGATGAGGTTCAACAAGGACAAGTGCAGAGTCCTGCACTTAGGACGGAAGAATCCCATTCACTGCTACAGACTAGGGACCGAATGGCTGGGTAGCAGTTCTGCAGAAAAGGACCTAGGGGTCACAGTGGACGAGAAGCTGGATATGAGTCGACAGTGTGCTCTTGTTGCCAAGAAGGCTAATGGCATTTTGGGCTGTATAAGTAGGGGCATTGCCAGCAGATCGAGGAACGTGATCGTTCCCCTCTATTCAACATTGGTGAGGCCTCATCTGGAATACTGTGTCCAGTTTTGGGCCCCACACTACAAGAAGGATGTGGAAAAATTGGAAAGAGTCCAGCGGAGGGCAACAAAAATGATTAGGGGTCTGGAGCACATGACTTATGAGGAGAGGCTGAGGGAACTGGGATTGTTTAGTCTCCAGAAGAGAAGAATGAGGGGGGATTTGATAGCTGCTTTCAACTACCTGAGGGGGGGTTCCAAAGAGGATGGAGCTCGGCTGTTCTCAGTGGTGGCAGATGACAGAACAAGGAGCAATGGTCTCAAGTTGCAGTGGGGGAGGTCTAGGTTGGATATTAGGAAAAACTTTTTCACTAGGAGGGTGGTGAAGCACTGGAATGCATTACCTAGGGAGGTGGTGGAGTCTCCTTCTTTGGAGGTTTTTAAGGCCCGGCTGGGAATTGGTCCTGCTTTGAGCAGGGGGTTGGACTAGATGACCTCCTGAGGTCCCTTCCAACCCTGATATTCTATGATTCTATGATTCAACTCTAGTGGGAGAACCGGCACTTTTATAAAATGTCAGTTTAACTATTTCTCCTGATAAGTATGGAAGTATACAAGACCATAATAGGAAACTGGTGTGCATATCAGTGCTCTCAGCTAATACTGAGCTACGGAACTACACACTTTGAGCAAAATACCTTAGGAAAAAATCCTCATTCTGCATAGAACCAGGAAATATTAATTTAATGATATCATATACCCTAGCTAGTCATTGCTTTGAAACTCACAAAGCCAGACAGAAGGAGGAGGAAGATATATGCCAAGGTAGAGATGCCTGTTCAGTTGAAACCTGTGGCTGAGTATTACAGGAAGAGTAGGAATGTGTTATGGGGAATTTATTAAATCATTTGAACATCACAGGTTTGAAATTTCCAGATGAAATTGAGCCTCGTATGGTTCCATTTGCCGTACTTTCCATTTATGACTGGTTGAGAAGGAAGAGAGTTTAAGAGACAGTTTTCTCACCCACAATCCCCAGGCCACCTGATCAAATTGTGGGAGTTGGTCTGAGTGGCACGTAAGAAGAAGATGAGAATAAGCAGGTAAGCAGCAGGGGCATATGGAGTGAGTGATCTAGTTGTAGTGGAATCAAGAATATAGTGTAGTTGACAAAGCGGGGACAAGAGGATACAGAGAAGGGAGTGAAGGAAAATGTTTATATGGGAAAGAGGAAAGGGCATGCACCAGACAGAAAGGACCTTGATCAGAGAGAAGCACCTCAAAAGAGAGGTAGATCTAGGGCAGGCAGAGTAAATGTCTGGCGGGGGGGGGGGGGGGGGGCGCTAGGGAGGTATAGATTTCAAGCACAGCAGTCTGACTCTCACATGCAGAAAGATTAGTAGTCAGCAGAAGAGCTGTGCTAGCTCGAGAAACAGAGAGTGTGTGTCTACCATTTATTCCACAGGCAGGAGATCTCTTGTTCCCATTGCAAGATGTGGGAACTCTAAGTGGTCTGAATAATTTCAGATTCTCTGAACGTGTGGTTACCTGCCCAGCAGCAGATAGCACAGTTATCTTCTTGTCTGTGCACCACCTCCTTCCTTAGGAGATTGCAGTGTTTGGAATAACAACATGCTTGATCACACATCAAGAGGGAACCCCCTCCCCCCCAAACCAGCAAACCCTCACTGAAATGAATGTAACCACGTATTTCAATGAAAGCAGGGCAGAGTGTTCCCAGCTTCTATGAAGGTTTTGGCCAAGTTACACAGCACCTAAAATCATCACTGTTTCATTGCCAGTGTATGGCTCACCACCATTAGAGCCTTTTGTTAACGTGGATTGTTTAACTCTAGCTGATTAGCTAATTAAAGTCTCTGGTCTGGCTTTTCCAGTCACAGCTGTGTTGGTGTTTGTGCGTGTATGTGTGCATAGGTGCATCCCAGGAGCCATGACAAGGAGAATGCCACGAGGGGCTCTGAGGGGAGCACACTCAGAAATGGCTTTATGCTCTGGCAAGACCTTCACAGCTAGATACAGCCCATTTGCATGTGGTATACATCTGGGTACACTACCCGGCTTCTGTCACCCCTGGGACCCAAACTGCGTGTGCAGCTTCCAAATAGCACATCCTGCAAATAATCTGTTGCACAAGGTGATGGAGGTGATAGCTGCTGGAGACCTCAGTCATCTATCTCCACTGTGGTTTCCTGACCTTAGACAATGGGACCAAAGTAGGGTAGATCTGCCCACATATCACAGTATAATATTTTAAGCAATAATGTAAAGACTACCAAAACATTGTGGAAAAGTGACACCTTCTGTGGGTACAATTCCCCAGGCATAATTGTTTATGAAATAATTTCCACCACTTTCAAAAGTCAAATACAAATTTCATTTTGGATCAGACCGAAAATTTTTAAAAAAATGAAAAAGTTTGGCAAATCACAAAGTTGAAAACAATTAACTTTGAGTAGAAAAAATGTTTTATTTTGACAAAATCAAATGTTTCTTTTCAATTTCAACAGTTTCTACAAGTTTTTTGATTAAAAAAAAATTAAAGGAAATTTTGAAACAAAAAGTTATTTCAAACCAAAAAAATCAAAATGTTTAATTTAAAAAATGTCAGAATGAAACTTTTTTTTTTTTTTTTTTTTTACTGAAATGAACAATTCAGTGAAACAAACACAAATTTGTGAAACTTAGCTGAACCTGCATTTGTCTCCAAAAAAGTTTTGGCCAAAATAGTTTTGCACAGCTCTAAGGCCTGTCTGTCTTTGGAAGAGGACAACAATGACTTCTAGTACTTCTTTCAAATGCAGCTAGGCTTCTGTTGAATACGGGGGCATGTGCACACAGAACGTTGCCAGATCTACAAGGATCCAGTATCTCACTAGTCTGTGAATCTTAAACAACATCTATTACTACACGGCTGTTCAGCACGTCTCTGAATGCACCCAAGAAAAAGTAGGATTTCATTGTTAGCAGGAAACAGCAAACAAAGAACTGGCTTGTCATCCCACACAGAATATAATAAACTGATTAGAAAACCTTGGTCATATTATTTCATATTGTGGCTAATAACTGTCCTTTGGAATACATATTGGAAGGAATAAAATTGGACATTCTTTGGGACCTAGTTTGCTGAGCCAGCACTTACTTTGGCTTGCTACCAAGCAAATAAAATCAGTGCTTATAAAGTAAGAGATGAGGCAATTTTCTAATCTATAAGGTTATTCTAAGATACTCTGACAGCCTCTAATTTAGCTTAGGGTATAAATGGAAAATTTGTGCTTGAAATCCCTGTCTCAATTAGGAATTTTAGTTTTCAATTCTAAAATATCTTTATAGCTAAGAGAAATAATAGCACCCCTGAGAAAAGTTTCGGCTGTCTCCCAGAACAATATAGGGTTATGGTACATGACAGGGTTAGGTGAGGTAAAAGTTTCCCACTGCTCTTCCAAAAATATAGAAAATTGCTGTTCTTTAAATAGAAATGGGCTAATTTACCAATTAAAAGAGCTTGGAACAAAGAAGATGAAGTGGTATGAAATGAAGATATTTCCAAATCTAGCAAAGGAAACCATACTGCAGAAGGTTGGGGAGATAATTAAGAAAGCAATCTAAGTGGGAGTAAGATTTATGGATTTGAGGATAAAAAATGAGTTGCTTTGCACTGGGATGTGGAACCTGTCAACTATAAGAGTGATAATTCTAGACCATAAATGTATATTGGACTTTTTTCTCTTGCCAACAGAGTTTCCTTCTGCTTCAAGGCTGGCAAACCCACTGGAATCTCACCAAGGACAATGAAAGTTTTAAAATTGGGTTACCGAAGTAAAGACTGTGTATTGTGGATAAATAAAGAATACATTTCGGGGGTATTTATAGCTAGTCGTGGCAGTTCACAAGTTACTCAATCATGAAAACATGACATACTAGAAGACCTAGTTTAACAATTTTTCTACAATTTTTAACCAAGAGTTTTAAAAATGTGTGGGAACTTGATATTCGTTTCACCCAGTGAAGCCTGTGAAGTTAGGATGCTTACAGACAGAAGGACCCAAAAATAAAATATCATCCCAATTTTTAAAACACTCTAAATATTTTTCTAAAATATGTGTCATACCAAAAACATATTTAGGTAGATATTTTATAAGCAAGCAACAAAGTCATCCCAAAGAAATATCAGTAAAAACTTAATACCACAACACACCTTCATGTGTGACATATGTAACATGATTGTTTATAAGAACAAAAGATTAATGTCTAGGGAACAACAAACGTTTTATCAACATAGGTTTAGGTTTCTGCATTACTCACAAATGGCAAAGCCTTAAGTCAATTATGCAGCTTATGCCAATTAAACCTTCATAGGACCACACCAACATGTAGCCTCTCTCTCTTGCACTCTCTCATTTATAAACACACACTCACCCCTTAATTCAACGTATGATTAGTTCAGTGTGTGCTTCTGCTGTCCAAACAAGACAGAAAACATCTGCACAGACACATCCCTTCGTGGGTGTGTATGTCTTTTGTCTGGTTTGACTACATGATTCAGATTAGAAAGCAACATGCAGTTCTTAGACTAAAGAAAGACCAGGGACTGCAGGTTCAAGCCGGTAGGGATAAATTCTACTCCAACACCCATGCTGAGTAGCTGAGTTGGGTCTGGGGCACATGCATGTGTGAGTCGGTCAATGGCTAAAGTAGCCTCTGTGAAACATTACAGAGTCCTCTTCATGGTAGGAGAAAGACTGAGGAGGATCTTTATAGTAGCATATACTCTGCCTCCCCCCCCACCTTCCCTCAGCCCCATCAGTCTGCCTATGCCCTAGCCCCACCTGCAACTGCCTTGCAGGGACCTCCTATAGAGAAGGGCTCTGCACCATGCAAGACATATGAAGATCCAGATGTTTGCCCTGGCCATGCATCTACACCATTTTAGCCGTCAGGGGACTTGAATGGCTGCAGAGCTGCCTTTCATTAAAATCCCATGAGAAATAACACATAGATGCAAGAACTGTGGCAGGAGAATTATGGCGTCCCAGGAGAGATTGCAAGAGGAAAAATGCACAAGGACTCAGGAGAGGTGATGCTGGAATTTTCAGTAAGGAGAATGGTTGAGACTAATGGGAAACATAAAGAAGGGCATTTATGAGCTCTCGAGATTTACAAATAGCCTTCTGGTAGAAGAACTAGGAAATGCCAACGCATACAGAATGTTTTGGAATTTGGAAAATTCTAGCCATGGGAAAGATATGTACATACATAAAGAGGAAATAGATTATTAGCATATTAGTGGCCTTTTATTAAATATTCTGAAAAGATAAACTTTGCAGCTGCCAGACTTAGTAATATGATCTCATTCATTCCATCAGTATATCAAGGTGAGAGAATCAGGTGGGAAGGAGAAGAAAGACCAACTAAGCTCCAGTGCACCAAAGGAGGAAAGGCTCAAAGTATATGGGCCAAATCCTCACTAGGTGTAAACGGGCACAGTTCTATTGATTTCACAGGAAAGTACTCCTTTATCCTAGTTAAGAATCGGACCTAGTGAATAGTGGTCTATAATTATAATATCATTTTTATTAATATTTGTTAAGAGATTTTGCATGTGAAATTCATATTTTTGTTCTAAGAATACTGGGCTCAATTCTGATCTCACTTATCCTAGTATAGCACAGGGATAACACCATTGACATCAACAGTTACCCCCAATTTACACTATGTTAACTGAGATCTGATCAGATCCATAATATGTAACCGCCGTAATTAGGAAGAATGGTTTCTGCAATGTGCTTTTTAATTTTTAAGGAAAACTGAGTAGTCAAAAAGAAAAAAACAATATATCCCGTAACTGGTTTTTATTACTATGATTATTATTAAATATTTATTGTAATAGTATGTAGAGTTCAACCCACTGTGTTAGGTTTAGGACACATGTATAGTAAATGGCAGTTCCTGTCCCAAAAAGCCAACTTCCCACGTGTTGTGGTGGATTCGCCATCACTGGAATTTTTCAAATAAAGGCCATGTCTTTTAGATCCTAGGCTCTTTGGATAAGAGAAACATGCAGAGTGTAGGGTGGGGGGCTGTGGCAGATGAGGTAGTAGAACGTAATACAGTTTTTTGCAGTCAAGAGCAATAATCATGACTTGCAATCTGTCTCACCACATATGAGGGAATAGGCATCTCTCGTGCACTGAAACTACAATATGGAGTGTCGCTAACTGGGGAACTCCAGGGGATACACAATTGGAGTTCAGAAGTGTAGAGGACCAGCAGGAATTTTCTCAAATGAGAGGCTGGGATATGAGTCTTTATCAATTTAAGCTAGTGCAGTTCTTGAGTAGCCTGAAGCCTGATGGATGGCCAGGTCCCTACAATGTGTTGGGAGAGTTGCCAAGAATATGTTAGAACTGCTGATAGTCTCCTATCACTAATCTAACTACAGCAAACATTTTGATTTCACTGGGAGGCAGTGTGCCTTAGGGATAGTGCACTGGACTAGGACTCAGGAGATCCAGGTTCCATTCCCAGCTCTGCTACTGGCCTACTGGGTAACCTTGGGCAAGTCACTTCACCTCTTTCTGCCTCAGTTTACTCCTCTGTAAAATGGTGATAATGGCTGGAAGTTGAAGCTAGACAAACTTAGACTAGAAATAAGGTGCAAATTTGTAACTGTGAGGGTAATTAACCATTCTCTATAACTTGAAGTGTTTAAATCATGATTTGAGGACTGTGGAACCCAGCCAGACTTTAGGGGTCTAGTACAGGAGTGGGTGGGTGAGGTTCTGTGGCCTTCAATGGGCAGGAGCTCAGGCTAGCATGATCATGATGGCCCTTAAAGTCTATGTCAAGATAAGGGGAATGAAAATGATTGTGGGTATGGAACAGCTTCAATATGGGAGAGATTAAAAAGACTGGGACTGTTCAGCTTAGAAAAGAGATGACTAATGGGGGATATGATAGAGCTTTATAATATCATTAATGATATGGTGAAAGTGAATCGGGAAGTGTTATTTATCCCTTCATATAACACAAGAACTAGAGTTCACCTGATGAAATTAATAGGCAGCAGGTTTAAAACAAACAAACAAACAAACAAACAAACAAACAAACAAAAGGTTCTTCACACAATGTAGAGTCAACTTGTGGAACTCTTTGCTAAGGGATGTTGTTAAGATGGTCAGGGATGTACCCCGTGGTCCGGCTGTCCCTAAACCTCCAAGTGCCAGGCTGGGACTGGATGACAGGGGATGGATCACTCAAAATTGTTCTGTTTTGTACATTCCCTCTGAAGCATCTGGCACCGACCACTGTTGGAAACAGGATACCGGGCTAGATGGACCATAGGTCTGACCCAGTATGGCTGTTCTTATATTCTTATGTTTTAAAGAGCAAGCTTTGGTCCACTGTCAGGGTTAGACAATTTTACCAAAAAGAAAAATATTAATTTGTGGCTTTAGAAAGCTGCAATCATTTTGTCACGAAAAAATGGGAGTTAATATAAAATGTTGCCTTTTTCTAAAATTTTGTTATAACTTCATGAATGAGTCCTGCACATCCTTTTGGAAACAGAACAGTACAGTCATAGACTTTTCAATATTTTCTCTTTAGGGATTACTAAGCACAGAAATTTCTACCATCCAAGTAAATTTATCACTGCATGCTGTAAAGCACCTACAATATACACAATCAGCGAGAGCCACCTTTCTTGTTTTCTTTTTCCTCCTTTGACTAAGTAATTCTTTACATGTAAAAATCAAATATAAACAGAGCAAAGACTAAAATAATACTTTCTTGGAACTTCACTTAAATTAGAGCTGTAAGAACTTGGGAATGTTTACATTTCATTCTTGAAGTCCTCATCTGTTTATATCTAAACTGCAATCTGAATTTAGACATAGCTACAACTCTCAGTAAAATAACAGAGTATTCCCTTGAGCCAGAGTCCTGGAAATCCAGTATTTTTTCTTCATTAATATCTAATCCCTGTTCAATAAGAATTTAGCTACTTTTATCCTGATATGAAACTTAGAGGTTGCCTCTTTCACTCCACTGCCTGCTGCTTCTAAATAAAGCAGTGCTGGTGGTGGAGGTGGTGTTTGTGAGTCATAAACACTCTGTCATTGTAACATGTCAGCTTTCTCCAAAAGAAACATTTGTATACATGAGATTATTTTATTATTAGTTTAAGAAGGTTCATTTAGATCCCAGCAAAGCCATGAGGAAGAATTATGCACTTAAGCATTTCTATCTCTGATGTGTAATGCCTTGCAGACATTTAACATGCTGAGACAAACAAGAGAATCCCCAGAGTCCTCATCTACTACGGGACTTATTTCATTCTGCATCAATAATGTAAATTGAGATGTGAAGATAGCTCCCTGTTTTTGTAAGGTATGATTACGCTAGTGTAGACAACATCCACTCAGCTTTGCTGGAAATACTGAAGTCAGCTCCCTTGTAAAACACTAGGTAATTCTTTATTTTAATGTCAAAAATGTTTTTATTACCATGGCACTAGTGTGATCACACTCCTTTAGTATGATAAAATATTGACCTCTACATTTTCCAAGCATCATGTGGGGGTTTAGTCAAGTAACTCACTGATGTTAAAGAAAAGGAAAATGTAAAGGTTAATCTCTTTTTACAATCCTAACTAACTAAAATAACCCCTGGTGCTAGTTATTTCTGTTATTATTGGGCTAAACTGTACAATCCTTAATCACTTTGGTGAGCACTTATTCACACAAGTAGTCTTCATACAAGAGACTTCAATGGTACTTCTTGTGTGAGTAACAAAAGGATTGCACAATCTACCCAGGGGTAGGCAACCTATGGCATGCGTGCCAAAGGCGGCATGCAAGCTGATTTTCAGTGGCACTCACACTGCCCGGTCCTGCCCACCGGTCCGAGGGGCTCTGCATTTTAATTTAATTTTAAATGAAGCTTCTTAAACATTTTAAAAACCTTATTGACTTTACATACAACAATAGCTTAGTTATATATTATAGACTTAAAGAAAGAGACCTTCTAAAAACGTTAAAATGTATTACTGGCCCGTGAAATCTTAAATCAGAGTGAATAAATGAAGACTCGGCACACCACTTCTGAAAGGTTGTCGACCCCTGATCTAGCCCAATGTACTTTGGGGAGTAAGAAAATCACCAGAGAAATCACAATTTCCGAATGTGACCCTTTCCCTGCTCCAGTAAGATGTCAAGTTAGCTCACCGGTGCCCATATTTACTATAATGTACAGTACATGGAATAAATATAAAATACAACTATCCAAAACCTCCAAATATCTTTTCCTGCCAAGATGCATAAACGTTTCCTTTCACCCATCAAATTATTTTAATTACATCTGCTGAGCTTCATAATTATTTTTAGCCGGGCTGCCTCTTCTGTTGTTACTGAACGTATGATATGTACTGTATTGCATTTACTCATATTCCCTTTACACAAATTATCCTGTGTTTTATTATACAAGGCAAATCCTTTAGCTAAGATTGTGAAGTGTTTTTCCATTATATACCACCCTCATATCCTTATGAAACATTCACATTTTGGGCAATTTTCTATGTTCGGTCTTTGAGTAAAGGAAGAATTTTGTCTGAGGAAGAGGAGGGATCATTGGAGCAAAAGCTCGAAGGCTTATTTTTGAGTTTTAGGAGAGAAAAAAGCAAATAGAATTTGCACTGTAAAAAAAAAAATCTAACAACTGGGGGTGGAGGTGGAGGAGGCTACAGTAAAACCAGCTGAAATCTGAAAATCGAAACTTGGCACGAACACAGTCCTCACTGAAAACCAGGAGCCTTATTCTTCAGCCCAAATCCCATTGGTTTCATAACTACATATGATGCAGGGCAACAGAGAATTAGGACCCTAATCTTTTCATGTCCTAACTGCTTGTGATTTTTAACAATGCAACCTTAATTTTGCAATAGTGCAGCATTCTGCCACTAATAAAGCATAAGATAATTATCCAAAATCAAAAGCTGGCTGCAGATGACTAAAAACAATTGGAACTCAAATATACACCATTGAGGCACCTGTGTGTTTTTGAGTGCTTTTGAAACACATGCCATTTATAACACTACAATAGCGAGACTCTTCTGAAAGACACTGCTAAATGTGCAAGTCACTTACCCAGGAAGAATTTGTATTGCATTTGTGAAAGCAAAATTACAATAGCTGACAAAACATGAAAGTTTCATCATGGTGGATTAGACTGCTCACAAGGAATTCAAAGGAATTTATCATTATTCAACATTTCAGCTAGTGTTCTCTTAACATGTCTTCAGGGAGTAGATTTGTCTTTGCTCGCTGTAGGAAACCCATACTCATAAAAAGGTTAGATTGGAGGAACTTAGTAAATAATATAACAAACAGCTTCTATCTTGTTAGAATATAGAGCAAGACAAGCAAATATGTGCTACTCCTATGCTATTTTGTCACCAAGAAAATATGCATGCTGCCTCATGTCTGATATAATTGTTTCCTTGCTAAAGAATCTTCATTGAGTGGGGGGAATGACAACTGACTTTAAGATGCCTTGCTCCCTCCTTCCCTTGCTAACCTGAACGATGTTTGCAAAGTACTCTTTCCCTTTTCATCTGCCAAGGTACTTAGATGGTCTAAAACTCAGCGTCCCCTCTCCTTCTCCCTGAGTTTCAGGTAGGGAAAGCTCTCCCTGTGACTTCCTTAATCAGGGCCTTCAAAGATCTTTTCAAGGATGCTAAGCAAAATGAGGGAAGTTAAGAGGTGATATTTCTTATGAGTAAAAAAGATGTTTGACTGTGTGGAAGAAAGATCACCAATTGCTTTGGAGTAAGGGCAAGAACAAAGTGCAGCCTAGCATGTTTAGGGGAAAGAGGATATACAGGTACCAAATAAGGAATCTTGGTTGTGGTGGATCAGTGTGAACAATCCTAGTGGTGGCTATGGAGCCTCTCTGTCCCAAATATACAGGGCTTGATTAATAAAGAATTAAAAAATGATAATTTAATCAATGCCAATCAACATGGAGTTATGGAAAAGAGATCTTTTCAAAGTAATTTGATTTTCTTTATGAGATTACACATTTGGTTGATAAAGGTAACAGTGCTGATGTAATATACTTAGGCTTCTGTAAGGCTTTGTACCACACAACGTTTTGATTAAGAAACTGGAACCATACAACATCAACATGGGGCGGAGTGAATAGATTAAAAAGTAGCTGTAAATGGGGAATCGTCATCAAATGGGTGTGTTTTTAGTGGGGTTCTGCAGGGAGTGGTTCTTGGCCCGAAGCTATTTAGCATTTTTATCAATGACCTGAAATAGAACACAAAATCATTACTGATAAAGTATGCAGCTCACACAAAATTGAGGGAGTGGTCAAGAATGAAGAGTAGAGGTCAGTGACACAGAACAATCTGGCTCACTTGTTAAACTGGGTGAAAGCAAGCAAAGTGCATTTCAGTATGGCCTAATGTAAAGTCATACAGCTAGGAACAAAGAATGCAAGCCATTCTTACAGGATGCGGGATTTTATCTTGGGAAGCAGCGAGTCTGAAAAAGACTTGGGGGGGAGGGGGTCATGGTGGGTAATCAGCTGAACATGAGCTCCCAGTGCAACGCTGTGGCCAAAAGAACTAATGTGATCCTTGGATATACAAGCAGAAGAATACTGAGTAGGGGTGGAAAAGTTTTATTACCTCTGTTTTTGGCACTGCTACAACCACTACTGGAATGCTGTGTCCAGTTCTGGTGCCCACACTTCAAGAAGAATGTTGAAAAACTAGAAAGACAGGCATCAGAGGAGGGCCAGAAGAATGACTGAAGGATTTGAAAATGTGTTATAGTGAAATACTCAAAAGCTCAATCTATTTAACGTATCAAAGAGAAGGGTAAGGAATGACTTGATCACAGTCTTTAAGTACCTACACAGGGAACAGAAATGTGATAGTAGAGGGCTCCTCAGTCTAACAGACAAAAGTATAACAAGTTCCAACAGTTGGAATTTGAAACTAGACAAATTTAGACTAGAAATAAGGTGGACATTTTTAAGTGAGGGCAATTGACCATTGGAACAACTTACCAAGGGCTGTGAAGGAAGCTCCAATGTTAGACATTTTTAAATCAAGACAATGTATTTTTTTCTAAAAGGTATGCTCTAGTTCAAACAGGAATCAATTCAGGCAAGTTCTCTGGTCTGTGTTATGCAGGAGGTCAGACTAGATGTTCACAATGCTCCCTTCTCGCTTTATAATCTATGAAGGGTCTTACCAACAGAGTAGTCCCATTGAAGACAATGAACTGCTCTGGTGAGCAGTTACTCACATATGTAGACCCATAATGAGAAAACTCACGTCACTATTCACTGATGTCAGCAAGGAGTTCACAACCCAGCTCCAAGTTTCAGAACATGGGCATTACTCGGTCACAGTTTTCTGATGCCACTATTACCCTCCGAGACAGAACCACATTATCCTCCACCCCACTCCTCTCTCACAGCAGATGGACACCAGTTCCACAGCCAAGGAAATCTCTGAAGATGCAGGAACAGGATCTACCCCTTATTTCATTTCACACCTAAATTACATGACTCCATGGAGTTGTCCCATGAAATTTTGCCTCCATAGTCCAGTGGGAGGACTCCTATACACATGTATCTGCCTAGTGCTCTCTCTGGCTCCTCGTGGGCCAGGCATTTGGTTTAGGGTTTGGCCCCTAAATGCCTCAGTCCAACATATTCACATTTTAAATTATTTTCCACCTGAAAATTGTTGGGGCAGTTTTCTGTCTCGGACAGCTGAATATTAAAATATTGTTCTCGTCCCTCAAAGTATTGTTGCTTTCACCTGACCCAAAAGTAATGGGACTCTATTTGGGTGCATTCCCCTGTTACTATGGAAGAGTAAGAAAAGGAGAAGACATATTAAAGAGAATTAAAAACAAGTAATTCTTATTAGGGTGGCTGTTATTGGAGTTCAGTTAACAGGTTCATTGTTGTTCAATTGGGCAATATGTTGGTTTGATTGTGACAGTGTACATAGAAGACTGTGCTGGAATTAAATTAAAAAACTCAAGTTTCTAAGGATTTAAGGGGGAGTTTCAAAAGAGCTGAGCTCCCAATGACATCAGCGATAAAACTCTGATTGGCTTGAAGCAGTGCCAAGGCTGAGCCAATTCAATATTTTATTAAACAAACAAACAAAAAACAAAGGAGCTCTCTAATGGTACTTACATGACATCAGAAGTGTTCTTTGTTCTTACAGTAAAATTCATTCCAGATAATTCCAAGCTAAGGACCATAGTTCCTATTATTTAACGTTTTGTCTTACGTAAGCACAGTTTTCTTGCAACATGTCCACTGATTATTACTTTTATAAGGGAAGGTTCAGCAATATATTTGGGCTTCTCCTAGAAAAGTGGAGACAAATGCACAATGGAAATGATATATTTAGCCTCCAGGAGCTACACCCTATCCCCTTATAAAAGCCATTGGCAAGCAACTCTACAGAATATGTTTTGATTCAACTCTAAGGGATGAAAAAGAAATAGTTGCCTGCTTCCAAAGTTCAAGCAAAGATGCTCACATTGCAGCTGCCGAGATGGGAGGCGGAAGAAAATGTGGGAATTGAACCAAGGGGGGAATAAGTAAAAAAAATATTTATACATTCTGTTGTTCAGCTCTAATTGCTTCAAAGATTATTTATTTTTCTTTTTTTTTGGAAAATAGCTTGCAGCTTCTTAACATATTTTTCAAAGAAGGTGCTGCAAGGCATAATAAAAAGCAAGCAGGGATATGCTTTTTTGAATAGACTGAAATAATTAATGTGAGAATGCTTCCGCTTGGGCATTGTTATTTATTTATTTTTATGAACTAAAATACATTCTTTTTGCTTTTAAAATTGAGCTAACGTGTCACACAGAAGTCATGGTTTCTTTAATCTTGAAATAAAGTTAATTTAGAATGGTTTTTGGGAATCTGAATTTTAGAAAATCCATTATATTGTTTGTAGCTGACATCACAAGGCTGCCTACAGACTTCACAACACCGTCCCAGCTCACTGTTCTGTTGTCCAACCTAGGCTTCAGACCTCATAACTTTTTAGGTTTGACCATGTATGGTTTTCCTCTACTTTAGCTTATAGTCATTGCATCAGTATTATGCCATCTCTGACCAATGAGTAATCTTCACAAACAACACTCCTTCTTGGATAGCAACTAACGATTGCTGTAACAGCAAATCCTGAAAAACCAGGACCATCTTTCCACACAACACATCAGAAAGGCATATTTTCAGTAAGAAGTGTGAAGAATTAGCCAGGCAATATTAATGGGAATTTTATCACTACATCCTTATCTATTCAAATGAAATTTAGCCCATTTATTACTCCTTGGTATTGCAATAGTGCTTAGCTGCCCCAGTCATAGGTCCCTACTATGCTAGCTTCTGTACAAACACAGAACAAAAAGACAGTCCCTGACCCAAAGAGTTTACTATGGAAGTAAGGTCCTGGTCAGGCACATAGATCCATTTGGGCAGACCCTGGCACCCATGTGGTATCATACTGAAGTCAATTTGACTTACCACAGGACATGGGTCTGCCTATGTAGATCTGATTGCTGGCTCCTGGCTTTATCTTGGACATTCTCCTTCTGATACCCCACAACATAGCTGTCTTCCTGAAAGATGGTTTTCATGGTCCAGGGAAGCTCTGAGAGATTCCATTAAGTGTAGGTGTGTTCTAAAGAGCAGTTTCTCTTGGCAGAGGAACCACTGCTCATCCACAAGGCAAGCCTGACATTCCCTTGGCTCTACTCAAGGTTGTGTACACAAACAGAAACAATCCATTGCAACTACATGCTCACTCTTAATGTTCCTTTCTTCAGGCATCTTTCATTATTCAGCATATTTTCACTGCTGAACAACAAACGATTATTAGTGTAACAAGACAGCTACACTTGTTTGTAAACGACACTCCGCATGCAGACCCGAAAGCTGCTCTGTTTAGCTGTAGCTCTCCAGTCTTTGATAACTTTGTCATGCAAATGATAGACTGAATGAACTAGCATTGATCACAATGCATAAACAAACAGAGGCTCAGATCCTAGGCCATGCTCCAACCACTTTGGTATAGCTGACAGTGGAAAGAATACTCCAGCATAGGGGAACACTTTAAAGGAGTACACCCAGCACCGTGGCATCTACACCAATACCCATGCCTATGGTTGACATAAAGAGCTTGGATGAGGCATCCCTGTGCCCAGGTGATCCCTAACCCAGGTCAGCCTCATTAGGTCGTTAGCCTGCTCTAACATGCCATGGGAGTGGAAGTTCAGAATGACTTATTTTGCAAAGGTAGACCATCCTATGGATGTAGCACAGTCACCAGTGCAGAAGTGGCTGGTTCTCACTGGCCTCTGACATTATTAAATGAATATGAAAGAACTCACATGATATAGGTTTTTACATCTGTGTATAAAGTGCTACATCTTGAGATTTGATTTTGAAATTTCTTCATCTTTGGAGAAAATTACAGATAACTATTCATCTAAATGAATTCACTCTCCCATGGGTGTTCAACTAGGGATGACTGGGAAATGGCCTTCCCATCCCACAAATATTTTTGATGGTTTGAATTTTTTTTCCATCTCGAATCGGGACAAAAAAAATTGTAATCTAGAAAATATTTGGGAACAATAAATAATTTTTGTTTGTTTGGGTCAATCAAAATATTTAATTTTGATAATTTGGAATGTTTTCCTTTTAGGCCTTTTTCAGCTTAAATTCTGAAACAAAAATGTCATTTTGAACCAGAAAACCAGAATTTTTAGTTTAGAAAATGTCAAATCAAAACGTTTAGACAATTTTGAAAAAAATTCTCACAATTTTTTCGAGTTGAGAAATCTGTGATACCCTACCCTGTATTGCAAACAGTTTCAGTTTCAACAAATCAGCATTTTTCAATGAAATAATGATTTGTCGAAAGATTCCTGACGAACTCTAACTTGAGCTTCTATGGCATCTGAGGGTCAAAAAGAACTTTATGTTTTCTGTTATTAACAGCCTCTTTTGATGTGTGAAATGTTCATAATGAAATTTCTCAATAATATTTACAAAGAAATATTGAAAACATCCAGTTTGAAATTTGAAGTGTGACTGCTAATTAAAAAGAATGGTCCAATTAACGTTTTTTTAAATCAAAAAGCTACCCAGTCTTTCAAAATTTCAGCCTTTTGGACAAAGATTAATTTTCATGAGAAAACATGAATTTTCAGTATAACACTAGCTATTTCACAAAACATCCATAGAAAAAACTAAGTTTCTGAGTTGTGAAATGCCCCAGAATATTTTTTTTTGTATTTTTCATACACCACTTCTCCCACCAGATATTCAGATCAGCAACTCATTCTACTTGAGCAGAAGAGCCAACATTTTAGACTTCTTTACTCCTAACTCTTATCTACAGAAGTCTACTTCAATTGGCAACTCTTACTACTATGTAGTAATTTACCCAGCTAGCACTTCCCACCATGCCTTGTACTGTAGAGCAGTGCAATCATTAGCTTCTACTCAAAAGTGGCAGGATATGACAGGGATTCTATGATCAAGGATGATTCTGGTGTCAATGAACTGTGACACTCCATCAAAGCCTGCATCTTTAATGTCATGGAGAGTTACATCCCTTCATGGGTGATAAAGCATGGGCATTCTGACAAGCCCTGGTTTAACTGTCCTCATTGGCCTCGCTAGGCTCATGTCACTTATTGTTTTATAGCTTAAATTGTCCTCACATTGAAAATAAGGATTCAATTGAAGATTTTATTGTTAACCTCTAAGGGCTTTGGAGCGCTAAGTCTACTCTATCTGCAAGAGTTAAGTGAAGTTTATGCTCCATTTCTTAATCTACCTTCAGTTACAGATTTCTGCAGGCATACCCTATGGTTGCCTGATAGCCATTCTAAACTTTGTTCAGTGGGAGGAAAAATGTGGGTGCAGATATTTAGCTCCTCAAGTCATGTTTTTAAGGGTAGGCTCATTTTTCTGTTTTTTGTTTGCAAATTGATACCTATGGGCCAGATTGTTAAAGGTCTTTAGGAGCCTAGTGGGATTTTTAAAACCATCTAGGTGCCTCACACCCATTGATTGAAATCAGTGGCTGATAGGTGTCTAGGTGATTTTGTAAATCCCGCTAGAAGCCTAAATACCTTTAAAAATCCAGCCCTATGTTTCAATTTAATACTTTTAGGGCCAGATTTTCAAAAGGGATCAGCACTAGAGCAGAGAAGAAAATGGAGTTTTTCTTTGGAAAATTTTGACAAAAACATTAAAAAATGAAATTTTCACTGGGAAAAGTTTTGACATGTTATCAAAACCCCCCATTTTAAATTTTAGTTTGAAAGCAAAAATTTGCATTTTTGGGTGGTTGGTTTTCCTACAAAAAATTGAAACTTTTTCAGGAAAGCAGACATTTCCTGTGAAAAATGTATTGTAGTCAACCCCCCCAATTTTCTGTTAAGAAAGAGTATCGATGCGAAATTTTTGACCAGCACTACTCAACACCCAATGGCTCCCATTCAGGCAGCTAAGTAAATGGCCAGATTTTCAAAATAACTCGTCTTCCATTTAGGCACCTGAAGTGTCTGAGTGCTACGCACTTTTAAAATCAGGCCACTTATTTAGGTGCTGAAATGGGAGCTGAGCTTTTTTCAAGATCTGGCTCCAATTGTGGGTGATGAGAACTTTCGAAAATCTGGTCCTGAAATTTTAGATCTTGCAATCCATCTCTATGACATGTATTTATATTGTTACCGCTTACTATATCATTGTCTGCAGGTTACCAGGGTAAGTACTTCAAATATGGACCAAAGTGCTGTATAGGTGAATATATTATTAAGTGATAATCAGAATCGTGTGAAAATTATTGCTGTTAAGAACGATGAACAGAAACGCACCTAGTTTCTATGTGTGCGGCTGAGATTTCTTGAGGCCATTGTGCTCTGCACTTAAAGAGTGATGGAACCGAGCCAATACCACTGTCAGCTCTCAAGCTTAGTCATCTGTTCTTTCCTTGGAACATAATGTCCTTTCCCCCTTCCATTTTGTACAGGATAAAGCCATTCTTTTCAGTTAGGATTTTTTGTCTGCTGCAATATGTATCACCAGAAATCAAGACATAAAACAAGTTCCTCTTTAGTTGGTAAAATGTTGCTGTAGACCAAGCAAAAGCATCATACACCTCAGAGACAAGATGATGTAGTAAACTTGCAATGTTGACTCAGAAATTTCCATTAAATCTGAAATGCCTTTAAAACAAAGACCATCCCATCTCCTTTCTTTGTATCACTCCCCAATCTACAGCAGCCATAATTCTATAATTGGGAGCAGACAATATTTTATTCCCAAAATGTTTTCAGGTTTAGCGTCTTAACAATAAACAGAGCTGTGCCTGTGAACATGAATTCATGAAGCATTAAATTGGATATTAGGACATCATTAAACCACCAAAAGGACTTCCCTCTGCACTCACAAGGCTCTGCAGGCAAGTTAATAAAACTTCCTTGCAACAGTATCAAAGACTGTTGACAGGTCTAACGAAATCAACCTGCACTCCTTTTCTGTGGCCATTGTCAAGTGGAGATCAGCAAGAGAGAACCATTCCTGTACTAAATGCACATGTAAAGCCAGACTGGTAGGATCAAGGACACTCATGAAAGACATAACAGTCTTCCCTGCCTGCATACTCCCCATGGATCATATTATAAATTATAGGTTAAAAAATTCCTCTCAATACAGATCAACCGGTGTAAACTGAGTTACACCTGGTAAGGATTGGATCCATAATGCCAACAAAACAGAAGGGATCATCAGATTATCATGATACACCTCTGTTTTTTAATGATTATGCAGCTGCAAACCCTCCACATTATCACAACTGGAGTGACAATATCTTCAAACTGAAATGGAAAAACACACATATGAAATTTGGAAAGATCTCTACTTATACATTCCATTCTAAAGGCAAATAAACTACTTAGGATCTTCTCATTTCACTGATGGTCTGATGAGACACTTTGCTGAAAGCCTTTTGGAAATCAGTCCATTCTCCTTCATCTTACTCTAACAACAATATCTTTTAAAATGAAAGACTTCTAACAAGATAGAAAAGCATGACTTTCTTAACCTTAAACCATTTTTACTATGCTTAATGAATCTGTGATTTCCAGATTTTCAGAGTTCCCCATATGTATATATTTGTATTTTCAGATAGTTTTGAGTATTTTATCTACTACTGACCACCTGAGCACGTTATACTTTCCACTGTGTTCTTAGGTGCCTGATTTAACAATGGCACTATGTTGGGCACTTTCCCAATGTTATAGATCTTCCCTGAACTAATAACCTGCTCTATGTGGAAAAGATGAATCTGGAGATGAAAAGGAAAAGTACTGGCATTTCCTTTTTGATTATGGGTAGTGTTCAGTTAGGATGGAATTAAGCTGACTCATTTGGATCACTCTGTGAGGGTGGAGGTACAGTACTTCCAGTGCAAACTAAGAAACATTTTGTTACATATAAATTTCTCTTCCTTCCTACAGCTTGGAGACTAGCAATGAACCCACTGTGGATTGACTCATTCTGAGAGAAGGTATTGCTAAACTATTGGAATACCTTAATACCATGATACAAGGAGTTTTAAATGCTCGAGGCCATACAGACGTATAAACGAAGAGAGTTCACAAAATTTTCGACAGCAAAGAAATCTTTAAAAACAGACCTGCAATATGCTACTGCATCTCTTCTCAAGAATGGAAATATAGATGCAGACAAATGGTTCAGATCCTCAGTTGGAGTAAAGAAGTTATTGGAGGATCACTGATTTACACCAGCTAAGGAGCTGATCTAGAACATTAAACCTTCTTAGTACTCTTTGCAGATGATTTCACTATCATCACCTCAATACAAAGAAAGTTTTGCTGATTGCATTTATCTACAGTTATTAGAAAATGAGGTATCACACTTACCTGGTCTATTATTCTTAAAAATAACAATTGGGGTTCAGAAGTTTTAGCCCAAGGTCCTTCTGAACCACAGATCCTGCCCTGGGATGTTCCTGAGGCATTAGAGCAATGTTATTAGGGGGAAGCATCCTTGTGGCAAGTCTAGGTCTCAGAAAGTAAATAGTTTCCTATTTGGATTATTTTTCAGCTGAGATAATTACTCTCTTGAATTGCCTCTTTGTTAGTTTACTTTCACCTCAAATCAATATCTGTGTCTCATTTTAACTGTTAAAAGATAAGTGTACCATTAAAAAAAATACCTGATTTACTTATCTTCCCATTGTTCCCTCTAATTGTGTTAATTTTTACCCTGTCTGCTTTTCCTTGGTAGCAAATGAGAAGTGAAACTAGCACTCTGATCAACTGTCAACAATTCCTCCCGTATTTAAAATTCATTCTATTTTTATTTTTCATGGGCATAACACCTTCTAAGCTATCAAGCAAAGCATTAAGAATTCATATAGACACTGGTACAAAATCAAAAGTTTCCTAAGAATTTGAGCAGGTTAGTATAAAATGGCACCAGTTCAGGGAATCGGAGAAATCATTAAAGGAATGTAAACCTTCAAAAATTTTAAATTTTCTGAATTTTAGAACCAACCTGTGCTTGTCTTGTTCTGTTTTGTATAAACTTGTATTTGTAGATTGCAATCTTTCACGGAAATTACATTAGTTTCAGGACCTTTTATTTACTTTAGAATGTTATGTGCATATGTGATGCTATGTATGTGCTAAGTGAATAATGATCATCTTAGAATCATATGGGCAGGTCTTCACTACCCACCGGATTGGCGGGTAGGGATCGATCTATTGGGGATCGATTTATCGTGTCTCGTCTAGATAACTCGATCCCCGAACGCGCTCCCCGTCGACTCCGGAACTCCAGCTCGCAAGAGGCAGAAGCGGAGTCGACAGGGGAGCAGCAGTGGTTGACTCGCCGCCGTCCTCACGGCCAGGTAAGTCGACCTAAGATACACCAACTTCAGCTACGCTATTCGACCCCCCCTCCCCCGCTCCAGTGTAGACCAGGGCATAGAATCATAGAATATCAGGGTTGGAAGGGACCTCAGGAGGTCATCTAGTCCAACCCCCAAATTTAATCTTACTATTATCAGTGGTATTAAAATAAACAGTAAAAGCATTAATGGGGACAAGGACCGGATAGTAAGAGAGAATCCCTATTAGATGCTGAAGAACTTACAATAGACAAGATGTACAAAATCTGGGAGAAAAGAAATATTATTATCCCCATTTTATATGTAGGAAATGGAGGCACAGAGAGCTTAAGGGCTCTATCTTCATAAGTGTTGAGTACCTACAACTCCAAACAAAGTCAACTGGAGCCAATTCTGGAAACCAGGACCGAAATCACAAAATGTTCAAAATGTTGAAATTTCAGTAAAAAAAAAATTGACAAAAAGTTGGCTGTTTTAAAATGACTTGTAATTTACAGGTTTCCAGGCACAAAATGTAAGAGTAATAACAAGAACCAGGAAAATCCATTCAGTTAAATACAAAATATTTTAAGCCTTGACTTTAAACTAGATATGTGTTAGAGTTAATTTTGTGTGTGAATTTATTTTAATTTCTGTACAGCCTCTGCATGTCTGGGTTGCATCTGGGACTGGAAGCAAAAATACCATTAGAAAAGCTTTCTCTCTTGGTATTTCCAGTCTGGCTGTAACTAAGAGGTATCTGAAACCTTATGGAAGAGCCTGTCCACACAAAATTTCCATCTACTTCCTGACCACAGAGGGATAGAAGAGTTCAGAAGCTTGGGATAAACTGTTGGATGCTTCTCTAAATGGCACTGAACAGCTAAATAGTTTTGAGATCCACCAGATACTGCAAATGAAAGAGTTTGAGCTGCTGTACATCAGAGATTCCTGGCTACTGCAACTGTCCTTTGGTGGCCAATGAAGCCACATGAAGCTTAAAGAAGCTTTGAGGCTGCTCTTAATTGCACCAAGGGCTGCACTAGCCCCTGGCCAGCTTCAGAATTAGGGGAACAAAGGTGATATTAACCAATCTCTCCACACCCAATATCCTGAGTCCTGTGCTGAGCACAGCTCGGCCAAATGCAGTAATTTGGAACAAGGTCTGGTGCCTAACCCTACCACTCAATCATTCTGCCTTGAATTACTCCTTTCCCTCTTCTTTTGACTCTATAGTGGGCCCTGATCCTGCTCTACAGGAGCTCTATAGTCTGCCATCATGGAACAACTTGTGCATTGGGACCTTGTCTTCTCTCTGTCTGTAGTGCCTCTGAAACACTTTGAGCACTATACAAATGGTAAATACATTATCATAATAAATAACAATAATACAACATTAGTCTTTTGCTCCGTAAGCAATCTGGCATTCCTCTAGCAGCTATCTAGGAGCTGTTCCTAGTTGTGCCTAGCTGTGACTTAAAAGCTGCATCCTTCTTGATAGGGACAAATGGACTGGAAATGTAATAGCAGATTTATTGTTAGAACTGATTATTATTTCTTTAGGAAATGGCTGTTGAGTCAAACAGCAAAGTGCAATATTCACAGCCACCAGTGCAAACTGAGGCGATTCTTAAATACTATAATAGTGCATACTGGCCCTGCTTCTCCTCTCATGCTGTTGTAAATCCGGAGTAGCTTCATGGAAGTCAATAAGTGACAGTGTAAGTGACAGGAGAATCAGTCCCTTTCTGTGTACCATATAAGTACTTAAGGAGGTGTACTGGAAAGATTTCTAGTAACTAAAAGGTCAGAGGGACCGTGTCAGGGCATAATAAGTAGACGTGAGTTATTTACACAATATTTTGCAACGTCGTGATTCTAATTCTGTAAGCATAGATCTATGCTTAGAATAAATATAGTATAGATCTATTATATCTGTTTAGGAAGCCATGCTAATTCACATCACCTTTGTCCGTTGTGAAAAGCAGAATAGGAAGCTTTTGTTGTTCTGGCACTCAATGTTGTACCTAGTCTGTGGTCAAAGAGGACTTCAGCTTCCAATAATCCTAAGCCATTTAGGAGTGCAAATTGATCACTTAACATTTTTTTTAAAAAGTCCATTTTACATCTGACCCATTCACCTTCATATGACGACATGACATCTTAAAATCATAGTAAGTATTAGAAAAATTATGTTTTAAATATGGGCCTTTGTATCTTTTACCACATTCTCTTCTGCAGTGGTTATTACCTAATAATTTTTGACATTGGTGATTAAAAAAAGTTTTACATTTTATGATTCTATTTCAAAACACAGTTGCTAACATATATATCAAGGCAAAAAGTAAGCCTTCTTAAAGAATCTGTAATTATATTTATGCATTAAAGTGTCAGCTGGTAAAAATGAATGCTTTCAAACAATATTTTAATCTAATTGTTTTAAAATCAACCTATTAATCAGGATTTTATTGTCAATCCTAACTAATAGCTTTCATTTTAATATCCCAAAGCACTGATGATGGTCTTTAATTTGAGAACACATTAGAATGAAAGTAATTTAAACAATTATTAATTGAACACCAGCCATAGCTGCAATGCTGAACACACTAGGTAAACAGAAAGCATCTCTTCCCTCTTGGCAGAACTTTTTCTATAACTTCCACCACAGAGGACCCTTTAATAAATACAACTCCATGCAATGCTCAGAATATATGAGGGGGAAAATACATTTTGAAGCCTTTTCTAATGATAACTCAGGTTAGGAGGCTTTTAAATTTGCACCCGAACAGAAAACAACACTTCGTGTTTCAGAGCCGCAGTTCAGAGGCATTGTCACACATGTTCTTAGGAAGTGAGAATTTGCCCAAATACAAATGTACCGAAAACCTAGTTTAGGGCCAAATTCTGTCCTAACATGGGTTTTGCTCCCACTTAGTATACACAAGAGAGCAAAATTTGGCCCTTAATCTGGTGTGAAAGCAAAAGAGGCCTATTGATATTTACATACACAGGACTAGTGATACACCAATCTAATATAAAAAGACACTGACATTTGTAACTTTACCTTCTTAAGTAGAATTCTGCATTGTATGACTCACTCTTGGCCAACAATAAATGCCAGAGAATTCTGGATACAGCCGGCAGGGATGGCGCCTGACTGGGCCATCCCAAGTAGAATGAATGATAGTTGATTTATGAGATTTCAAAATTGTGTAAGAAAAACCCTCTCCAGCTCTGCCTATGTTACTTTTTCACTGTGGATTTGGCCACTGAATGGATAAGACAAAATTATGAGTGGATTTGCACATAAGATGATTTAGTCTGTATGGTTTGCCTGTAGAACAAAAAAATTGAAATATGGAAATTTAATAGATACATATGTTTTCACGTAACACATCTAGCTCAATCACAGCAATAGACTTTGTGAGCTGTAACTGCAATTTTTAATTCTGCTCTGACAAATTTATGTAAACTAAGTGACTGGCAATGGGCAATCATTAGTGGTTTAGGTACCATTTATGTAATTTTGTTTGAGTTTTCTACTAGAGGCTATCTGCTAAGTGAAAGTGAATTATTGCTTGCGTTTATTTCACTGTTGAGTAGCACTCTAGGTAAGCACAATCGCTGCTTAAAAAAGAAATTGTCTTCATATGATGCAAAATGAAAGGGGTGGCCTTGTCACAGGAATTGCTCTGACAGCTCTTACAATGGTTTATTGCATGTCTTCTCACTCCTAGAGATGTGTCTGATTCTGAGTGCTTGGTTGTAAACAAAGCTTTAGTTAGTGTATATTGGGTGACATGAAGTCCAGTGTAAAGTAAAGATGTAAATCAGTTGATTTGGTATATAGACCTGCTTCCAGTTCGTATTATGAATACTTTTCAGGATATTTGGAAACATGAATTAAGGACCATTTGTAGCAGTCCCTATTTATATATTTGTACATCCAGTCATTGCAGATTCATCTTCAACTTGTTCACGAAATCCCCACATAAATGTTTGTGATAACTAGAATTAGCTAGAATTCTCACATAGGACTAGATCCAACGTGTAAATGAAGTCAATGGAAAGACTGCCATAGGTTGAAGTGGCCTTTAGATCAGACCCATAAATATGATAATTTCAGTATCCATATCCCTTCAATTCCAGTTTAAGTTGTGGGTGTAAATTAATGCAAAAACCTAAAGCAGAACTCAACCAAAACTGCCAAGTTTCTCTTGGTTTCACACGATTTCTACCCAAAACTATACATCAGTCCAAGTTTGTTCAAAACTTGGCCTGGGTTCACTTGAAACTCAGCCCAGGGTTGCCCAAAGGTTCACGAACCCCAGTGAACCTGGCTTAAGCTCTGGGTTGATAACAAAAGCCCACACAAAGCAAGTTTCATCTTGCTGCAGGTTTTATTAAGGAAATCTTAGCACAGCTCTAGGGATAACGTTTAGAGGTTAACAAAAAGTTATTAAACTAAAATAAAATTGGAACTCATTCATTGTACAAATTAATCTGCCCGGGACTGGAAGAAAGTTGGATGAAAATAGAGAATGTTGCAAGTAAAGTATTTCAACAGGTTTAAACTTGACACAGAGATGCCACGTTGAGTTCGGTCGCAAGGCTTCAGTGGAAGTTGGAATGGGCCCCAAAAGTCCAAGGAAAAATTACAAAGGGGTTTTAAATGTCTACATCTGGCACATTCAGAAAAGTGATTTATCTCTACAAATTGGGCTCAGTCACACAAAGTATAGCCTAGGGTAAAACAGAACACACCTTTAGTGCTACACTTTATGATGCTCTGCGGTACCGTACAAAGGGACTATTGTCAATGTTAGGGATAACTACATTTTCTAATTGCTATCATTGAGCTCCTTAACCTTTCTCAGGTAAAACTTATCAATGCCATGGAACAAAAATGCATAGCATGAGTGAATGAGAGAGAGAATCATGAGATATTCCTGTATTACTTATCACTGGACTCTTATTCTTTAGGCGGCTAATGCTTTCAGTACTTATTGATTCACTGTACTGATAATTACACTAGAATCGACCTGTCTCCCCTGTTTATGCATAGATGTGGAATATGTTGGAAAGGTAGAGTCCTGAATAGTAATCTGCAATATGTGAATGGTTCACGTATTTTTTTCTCCAAACAATCGTGGTTTATACATGGTATATACAGTCAACCTCATTGCTTACCAAAAGAGCAGACAGTTGCCTTTACAAGGTGTTTTCCTGACTTTTAAGGCTACATTCTTGTAGTCAAGCTTGTTGTAATTTAAATGTATTGTATAAATTTCCCTTTCCTTTTTGGAATAGTGTAATTTGCTTCATAAATTACATATGGTGGAAGCCTGTTGAATGAATAACCTTGTTGCACAGAAAATTAATTCTTTTGACAGGTTTATTCCTTTAATAGATATTTGTTGGAGGATTTTACTGTATTATTATATACATTGTGGCTTGCTGCACAGAAAGTGTTTCACAGTATTTCAACAGATTTATTCTTTTAACTGAAGTAACTATTCCTGTCCTTTTACCGTTTGTTACCCAAGACAGGAATTTTTTAGTAATTCATTTTTCAAAGGAAGCTCACTTGTTTTCTTCGTGTGTTTTGTTTGTGCACAGAGAAAATGTATTCTTTTCCCTTCAATCAGCATTCATCTAAATGAATGCTAATATATACAGTTGTAATGAACCATATTTTGTTTGATTATGGTAATCTGTAACAGTGTTAATTTCCTTATATATGTGTTTATGTGTTTTTGAAAACTTTTAACATTTTACCATACCATACTGGAATCTCTTGCATTATTTGAGGCTCTGTTCACTTTTTTTTGAGTTAGAATTAAGTAGCACCAAAAGCACAATAACAGAAAACAAAATCAGATTGAATGCCACATGGCCTGATTTGAGGGAGGCTAGTTGTATAATTAAGGCACAGAAACAGAAGCCAGAGGATCTGAATTGTCTTCCTAGTTCTGCCCAGAACTTCCTGTGGGACTCTTGGCAAATCATTTAACCTTTCTGAGTCCCAATTTCTCCCTTTGTAAAATGGGCATAATAATATTGTAGCTCCCTACATTATAGGAATATTTTGAGGCTTTTTCAGCATTTGCAATATGCTGTCAGATCTTCAGGATTAAGGTGTTAAGGAATGGCAAAGTATTGGTATCAAGGCTTGAGTTATTATTGTTTATTACTTTGTATCTTTACACAGAAGTTTGGGTTGAGTGTTCCTCTAAGATTCTTTCCTTATTGTAAGTGTGAATAATTCAGGGAATTGAAGTTACATTGCTCTGAGATCTAGGATTTGACATATGTAAAACTCTAGAACGCTGATATTCTCAGCTTCTCAGTGGTGTATACCACAGCCCTGAGTTGGATTTTGAAACAGAAATAATAGACGAGAGGATAATAAGAATGATGTGACTTTAAATTCTGAGTTCTTACAACCTAACAAGTTTTGGTACACCAGTACAAATGTTGGCAGAACCAGTAAATACTTCTAAGCAGTGTTTCTGGACTAGTGGTCCAAAAGAAAAAAATGTAGATCCTTGTAATCAATAATTTTCTTTCAGTATGGAAACTTCTTTAATGTTTCCCCATTAAGATATGTATATTTAAAATGTTAGAACCTTCCATTTCAAGATTACGGCATTTACTAAGTAAACTAAGAGCCAGATTCAATGCCCTTTGAAATCAATGGAAAGACTCCCATTGATTTCAGTGGCCATTGGTTCAGGTCCTAAATGAACAGGATTCTTATAGTTTAGCTAGCAGCATGATAAATGAAAAATGCCATATCTCAGTAGAGGGCAGTGAAATACATACAAGATCTCAATACATCACAAAGGAGGCTTCAGTTTAAACTGACAAGTTTAATGGTTTAATAGTTCCCAAAATTAAGGTGTTTTATACTAGATTTCATATTATTCTAAAATTGCTTTTAATTACTTGGCATTAGACTATTTTTATGGCTATGATGTGGCATGGGTCAAAAATTACAAAATAATTGCATTATGAACATCAAATTAGACAGATGTCAATGTGACATGAATATAATAGGATTGCAGTATGGCCCTGTGGGAAATATCGTATAAATATATACCATCTTATACTGGATCACCCACAGCTAAACATATTTTCCATACTGGAGTATTTCCACTTATCTATTCAGATAATTTTCTTCCTCTGATCACAAAAATAAATCTCCAGTCTTCACCCAAAACATAAGCCTCAGAAAACCATGGATTTGGCACATACTCCAACAGAACAGAGGAAGAGAAGTTTGTCTAGGACAGAGAAATACTTTGGAGATGGGTGGGTGGGAAAGTGTAATCCATAGCAAATACATAAATGATCTTCCTGTTGCCTTGCATAATTTAGTTGAAGTCAGATTCATGTATATAGAAAATGTGCCCCTTTATATTTATAGATTATATTTCTTAACAGGTGTCTATAGCAGTCTAGAAGCTGACCTGCTGCTACTAATCAGACATACAGAAAGCACTTTCAGTGTGGGGATTTCTGGATCATCCTTATTTTGTGACATGGCAACAAAGAATATTCTTCTAATTAACAAGATCTATGAGGAAGCTATAAATCCTGCAGAATGGGTAGCCAGGAAAAAATAGATATCCCAGACTGAGGAACCTTCTCTATTACAAAAATCTGAGACAGGAACTTCTCCGGGATATAATCCTTAAAGATAGAGGATCTGATTCATCACTCTGTAACTTCAGCTTTGTGTAACATTCCACTGAGATAAGATTTACACTGGCATAAAATGAGAGTGACACAATAGTCAATTATTCCTAGAAATAACTCCAGAGCTAGATTTTCAGAAAGTTCTGTGTATTTTCATGACTAAACAACACCCAAATAATTTGGTGGGACTTCTGAGGCACGACTTGGGGGGAAAGGTACAGAAAAACGTTATTCAACAGATCTTTAGTTACAGAAGTTCAAAGTATCATCGTCGTCATCACTGAAAAGTTGATGCCATTCAATCTCCACCCGCAATTTCATCCATATCAAAAGACTTCATTTTTCTTGAGTGATTGCCTACTAACTAAGGCCCCAATTCAGCAAAATATTTGAGCACATACTTAATTTGATCCCTAGTCAATGGGACTTATGGATGTTATTAAGTGGGGCTGTCAAGGCTGCTTCCCCACTTTGAACTTTAGGGTACAAATGTGGGGGCCTGCATGAAAACTTCTAAGCTTAACTACCAGCTTAGATCTGGTCCGCTGCCACCACTCCCAAAGCTAATTCCCTTCCCTGGGTAGCCTTGAGAGACTCTTCACCAATTCCCTGGTGAATACAGATCCAAACCCCTTGGATCTAAAAACAAGGAAAAATCAATCAGGTTCTTAAAAAGAAGGCTTTTAATTAAAGAAAAAGGTAAAAATCATCTCTGTAAAATCAGGATGGAAAATAACTTTACAGGGTAATCAAACTTACAGAGCTCAGAGGACCCCCCTCTAGCCTTAGGTTCAAAATACAGCAAACAGAGATAAACACTCTAGCAAAAGGTACATTTACAAGTTGAGAAAACAAAGATAAACTAACACACCTTGCCTGGCTGTTTACTTACAAGTTTGAAATATGAGAGACTTGTTCAGAAAGATTTGGAGAGCCTGGATTGATGTCTGGTCCCTCTTAGTCCCAAGAGCGAACAACCCCCTTAACAAAGAGCACAAACAAAAGCCTTCCCCTCCCCCCCCCCAAGATTTGAAAGTATCTTGTCCCCTTATTGGTCCTTTGGGTCAGGTGTCAGCCAGGTTACCTGAGCTTCTTAACCCTTTACAGGTAAAAGGATTTTGGAGTCTCTGGCCAGGAGGGATTTTATAGTACTGTACACAGGAGAGCTGTTACCCTTCCCTTTATAGTTATGACACGCCCCCCAAATCACAGATAGTGTTGGACAGCGGTTCCACACTGGCTGTGATTTCTTCCTGGAGCTCTAGGAGAAAACAGAGTTAATAAGACACATGCACCTTTAGACATACTACTGATTATATAAAAACTAACAATATGTTTCACTTTTCAAGAACAATGTTTAACCAGTTGATTCTGGGAAACTTTCCCGGGAGAGTGCATCAGCCACTTTGTTAGAAGCTCCTGAATTGTGTTGTATTTCAAAATCAAAATCTTGGAGAGCTAAACTCCACCGAAGAAGTTTTTTGTTATTCCCCTTGGCGGTATGAAGCCACTGTAGCGCAGCATGGTCTGTTTGTAGTTGGAAACGCCGTCCCCAAACGTATGGGCGTAGCTTTTCCAGCGCGTACACAATGGCATAGCATTCCTTTTCACTGATTGACCAGTGGCTTTCCCTCTCAGACAGTTTCTTGCTGAGAAACACAACAGGATGGAATTCTTGATCCGGTCCTTCCTGCATTAAAACTGCTCCCACGCCTCGCTCGGATGCATCTGTGGTTACTAGGAACGGTTTGTCAAAGTCTGGGGCCCTTAGCACAGGGTCAGACATGAGTGTCGCCTTAAGCTGGTTAAAGGCCTTTTGACACTCATCAGTCTACTGAACTGCATTTGGCTGTTTCTTTCTGGTTAGGTCTGTCAGCGGGGCGGCGATTTGGCTGTAGTGTGGTACAAATCGCCTATAATATCCGGCCAAGCCTAAGAAGGATTGGACCTGTTTCTTTGACTTTGGAACCGGCCACTTTTGGATAGCATCCACTTTGGCCTGTAGGGGATTTATAGTTCCTTGACCCACCTGGTGCCCCAGGTAAGTCACTCTGTTTTGGCCTATTTGACACTTTTTAGCCTTAACAGTTAGTCCTGCCTGCCTGATGCGCTCGAAGACTTTTTCCAGGTGCTCCAGGTGTTCTGTCCATGAATCAGAAAAAATGGCCACATCATCGAGGTAGGCAACTGCAGATTCTCCCAATCCCGCTAGGAGACTATCTACAAGTCTTTGGAAGGTGGCGGGTGCATTTCGCAACCCGAAAGGGAGTACATTGAATTCATACACCCCTGCCTGGGTGACGAAGGATGACCTTTCCTTAGCGGGTTCATCTAATGGTACTTGCCAGTACCCTTTGGTTAAGTCTAAAGTAGAGATGAATTGGGCATGTCCCAATTTCTCCAATAGCTCATCTGTGCGTGGCATTGGATAGTTGTCAGGACGAGTTACAGCATTTAGCTTACGGTAGTCCACGCAAAAGCGTATTTCCCCATCTGGTTTGGGAACTAGAACCACTGGAGATGCCCATGCACTGTTAGAGGGGCGGATTATACCCATCTGTAGCATGTCCTGGATCTCCCTTTGTATAGCAGTTTGGGCATGAGGTGACTCCCGGTAGGGTGGGGTTCTAATTGGGTGAGCAATACCTGTGTCAATGGAGTGGTATGCCCATTCAGTCCGTCCTGGAGTGGCTGAGAAAATTGGTGCAAAGCTTGTGCACAGCTCCTTGATCTGCTGTCGCTACAGACGTCCAAGGGTCGCAGAGAGGTTCACCTCTTCCACGCCACCATCCCTTTTTCCTTCATAGTAGACACCTTCAGGCCACTCCGCGTCATCTGTTTCCTGGGCTGTAAACTGGCAAACGTTTAATTATCTGGAATAAAAGGGCTTAAGAGAATTAACCTGGTATACCTTAGGCTTTATGTTGGAGGTGGGGGAGGCTATGAGATAGTTAACAGCTCCTAGGCGCTCCTGGACCGTGAATGGTCCTTCCCACGACGCTTCCATTTTATGGGCCTGGAGCGCCTTTAAGACCATGACTCAGTCTCCTACTTTGAAGGACCATTCTCTGGAATGTTTATCATACCAGGCCTTTTGCTCTTCCTGAGCATCCTTTAGGTTTTCTTTAGCAAGGGCTAAAGAGTGTCGGAGGGTGCTTTGTAGGTTGCTTACAAAGTCTAGAATGTTAGTTCCTGGAGAAGGCGTAAACCCCTCCCATTGCTGCTTCACCAACTGTAATGGCCCCTTAACCTCGCGGCCATACACAAGGTCAAATGGTGAAAACCCTAAACTGGGATGTGGTACAGCCCTGTAGGCAAAAAGCAACTGCTGCAACACTAGGTCCCAATCATTGGAGTGTTCATTTACGAATTTACGTATCATGGTCCCCAAAGTTCCATTAAACCTCTCCACCAGGCCATTGGTTTGATGGTGGTAAGGGGTGGCAACCAAGTGATTCACCCCATGAGCTTCCCACAGGTTTTTCATGGTCCCTGGCAGGAAATTAGTTCCCGAATCTGTAAGGATGTCGGAGGGCCAACCTACCCTGGCAAAAATGTCTGCTAATGCCTGGCACACACTTTTAGCCCTGGTGTTGCTTAAGGGTACTGCTTCCGGCCATCGGGTAGCAAAATCCATGAAAGTCAGTATGTACTGCTTTCCTCTGGGTGTCTTCTTTGGGAAAGGACCCAGAATATCCACAGCTACTCGCTGAAATGGGACCTCAATTATGGGTAGTGGCTGGAGAGGGGCTTTAACCTGGTCTTGGGGCTTTCCCACTCGTTGGCACACCTCACAAGACCGGACATAATTAGCAACGTCCTTGCCCATTCCCTCCCAGTGGAAGGACTTCCCCAACCGGTCTTTGGTTCTGTTCACCCCAGAATGGCCACTGGGATGATCATGGGCTAAGCTCAAGAGCTTTACCCGATACTTAGTGGGAACTACCAACTGTCTTTGAGGATGCCAGTCTTCCTGGTGCCCACCAGAAAGAGTCTCCTTGTATAAAAGTCCTTGTTCTACAACAAACCGGGATCGGTTAGAAGAGCTGAGAGGCGGTGGGATGCTCCGTGCCACCGCCCAAGCTTTCTGAAGGCTGTCATCTGCTTCCTGCTCGGCCTGGAACTGTTCCCTTGATGCTGGAGACATCAGTTCCTCCTTGGACGGTGGACTGGGGCTTTGCCCTCTGGAAGTGATGCAGGTGCTGGGGGTGTTTCCATTGACTGTGAACCGCTGTCCGCTGGTGCACTATGTGGTATTTCAGGCTCTGGCTGAGCCTCTTGGGTAGGGTTATCTGCTGCTTCTGCCAGTTCAGGCTCGCTGGTGCCCTCTGGCGTTGGAGTGGTAGACGGGTTTGCAAGCGCTGGACTCAGTGCTGGCAATGGTTCTGGTGCTGGTTGCATTGCCAGTTCCGGTTCTGGGACTGGCTTTGGCTGGGTCTCTGGGATTGGATCCACTACGGCTGTTGCAGTCGTTGGCAGGGGATCCGGTTCCACCACCTTTGGCTGGGTCTCTGGTAACACAGACGGGGCCCTGGTGGACGGCTCAGGAACAGGGATGGGGGTGAAAGCTTGCTTAGCCTGGCTGCAGGTGACTATTCCCACCCTCTTGGCTAGCTTCACATGGTTGGCCAAGTCTTCCCCCAGCAGCATGGGGATGGGATAATTGTCATAGATTGCAAAAGTCCACATTCCTGACCAGCCCTTATACTGAACATGCAACTTGGCTGTAGGCAAGGTTACAGACTGTGACATGAAGGGTTGAATTGTCACTGGAACCTCCGGGTTGATGAGTTTGGGGTCCACTAGGGATTGGTGGATAGTTGACACTTGTGCCCCAGTGTCCCTCCAAGCGATAACCTTCTTTCCGCCCACTCTCAAGGTTTCCCTTCGCTCCGAGGGTATGAGAGAGGCATCTGGATCTGGGGATCTTTGGTGTGATTGTGGTGTAATGAACTGTAATCGGTTGGGGTTCTTGGGGCAGTGAGCCTTTATATGTCCCAGTTCATTACATTTAAAACATCGCCCTGCTAAGGTATCACCGGGGCGATGTTGGTTGGTGGAGACTGGGGTGGTGGGGTGAGAAGGCGCCTGGGGTTTCCCTTGGGATGTGGGTGGGGCCTTGGGTTGTCCCCGGTGGTAAGGTTTTGTTTCGGCTTGCCCCTTCTGATATTCGCTCCAACTGCTACTAGTTTTTTTCTTTTCTGCCACCTCCACCCATTTGGCTCCAATCTCCCCCGCCTCGGTTACAGTTTTGGGCTTCCTATCTAGGATGTACCTTTCTATTTCCTCAGGAACACCCTCTAAAAACTGCTCCATTTTTACTAGGGAAACCAGATCTTCCAGAGATTTAACATTTGCTCCCGATACACAGGCATCACAATTTTTGTCAATGTGGTAGGCATGTCGGGTAAATGACACGTCTGGTTTCCACCTTAGGGCTCTGAACTGCCGACGGGCATGCTCGGGTGTTAGCCCCATTCTGAGTCTGGCCTTGTTTTTAAAAAGTTCATAACTGTTCATGTGTTCCTTAGGCATTTCAGCTGCCACCTCTGCTAAGGGTCCACTGAGCTGCGGCCTCAGCTCTACCATGTACTGGTCTGTAGTGATGCTGTATCCAAGGCAGGCCCTTTCAAAATTTTCTAAGAAGGCCTCAGTATCATCGCCTGCCTTGTAGGTGGGGAATTTTCTGGAATGGGAAGTGGTACCTGGAGAGGAGTTGCTAGGATTGGCTGGTATATCCGGCCTAGCCCTTGCTAATTCCAGTTCATGCTTCCTCTCTTTTTCCCTCTCCTCCGTCTCTTTTTCTTTCAGCTCCATAGCTCTTTTGTGGGCCTCCTCTTTGGCTTTCTCTTCTCTTTCATGGGCCTCCTCTTTGGCTTTCTTTTCAGCTTCTTGCTCGAGTTTTTTAATTGAAGCAGTCTCTGATGTTTTTTTTCATTTTCTTCTGCTTCTAGTTTGGCCAGTTCTATTTTGTTAGCTACTTCTTTGGTAGTCATTTTCCTGTTTTCTTGTGCTGGGCCACACCCCTCTGCAGTTGACTGAAACTGGGATGCACTCAGTTCAGGCTGCTGCTGAGGTAACAGAGACTTTCTAACTAGCTATCCCCGAGAGGTAGAAAGAAAAAAAACAATTCAGCTTGTAAATTCCTTTTACCAACTGTTTGCTCACTGATTGAACCCTTCTCTTAACAAAGACCCTTGTTAAAAAAAACTTAACACTTCTGCCTTCAGGCAAGGAGAGATAAGATATGCATCTACCTTCAGCTCTGCTTTCCAAGCAGCTAGAAAGGAGAAAAAAAAAATCTTACTGGCTTTTGGTTTAAAATGATCCCACCGCTCTGCCACCATGTCAAGGCTGCTTCCCCACTTTGAACTTTAGGGTACAAATGTGGGGGCCTGCATGAAAACTTCTAAGCTTAACTACCAGCTTAGATCTGGTCCGCTGCCACCACTCCCAAAGCTAATTCCCTTCCCTGGGTAGCCTTGAGAGACTCTTCACCAATTCCCTGGTGAATACAGATCCAAACCCCTTGGATCTTAAAACAAGGAGAAATTAACCATCCCCCCTCCTTCCTCCCACCAACTCCTGGTGGATCAAGATCCAACCCCCTTGGATCTAAAAACTAGGAAAAATCAATCAGGTTCTTAAAAAGAAGGCTTTTAATTAAAGAAAAAGGTAAAAAATCATCTCTGTAAAATCAGGATGGAAAATAACTTTACAGGGTAATCAAACTTACAGAGCTCAGAGGACCCCCCCTCTAGCCTTAGGTTCAAAATACAGCAAACAGAGATAAACACTCTAGCAAAAGGTACATTTACAAGTTGAGAAAACAAAGATAAACTAACACACCTTGCCTGGCTGTTTACTTACAAGTTTGAAATATGAGAGACTTGTTCAGAAAGATTTGGAGAGCCTGGATTGATGTCTGGTCCCTCTTAGTCCCAAGAGCGAACAACCCCCTTAACAAAGAGCACAAACAAAAGCCTTCCCCCCCCCCAAGATTTGAAAGTATCTTGTCCCCTTATTGGTCCTTTGGGTCAGGTGTCAGCCAGGTTACCTGAGCTTCTTAACCCTTTACAGGTAAAAGGATTTTGGAGTCTCTGGCCAGGAGGGATTTTATAGTACTGTACACAGGAGAGCTGTTACCCTTCCCTTTATAGTTATGACAGGGGCGGACTGCTGACCCACGCCCTAAAAGCCTGATTCTGCTAACCTTACTTTATGATATTCTTACTCACAGCCCCAATCCTGCAAACACTTAGGCATGTGCTTAATTTTACTATTGTGAGCAGTCCCACTGAAACGAATAAGACTACTCACGGTAGTAAAGATAAGCATTGGGGCCTATATGAGTAGTGTCAAGGAGAGTAAGGGTTGCAGAATCCGTTCTTATTCCTGGGTATGGCTGGTAATAAGGTTGCTAAGGTTTGCTGATATTGACGAGATAAACCTCAAGGTAGATTAACAAATGTTGAATGGATTATGCAAAAGTGGTTAAAACAATTATATTGTAATTAGTACATTTGTAGAAATGCCCTGTACTCATCAACTGAAACTGCAAAACTCATACAAAAATTCATATGCCTATATTCTCCTACCCCTCCCCATCCTTTTAAATTGCCAGTCTAAGTCAATGATATATACCGTATATATATTAGGTGAATGTCCTTGAGATTAATGAACAACTCTGTAGGTGGTCATCAAATACTCCCAGACTTTCAATCTCCAGGGAATACCATACATCTCAAATGGTTATTGTTTAATTGTAGTCTACTACAAAAAAAAAAAAATCCAAAATTCTTTGAGAGAGAAGCCAAGTGGATCTATGGAAAACATATGAATATGTCATTTTAACAGCTGAAACTATATCTATCTGGCAAGCCTTACCTAATGATTGCATTGTGTCCCCTTGGCAATTCTACTCCTTTGTTATTTGAACTGTTCCATTAGTTTGTTGCATATGTAGTAAGAGTAATATTGTATCCAAACTCCAAGGTAGCCTTTCCTTTCACAGTAAGTCCCAAAGAGATCTTTGAAATGGAAAAGGACAAAAATAACCGTTTTTTGACAAAGCCGCCAAGTGTCTGCTCACAGGCAATGATCATTGTGGCCTTGAAAACCCAATGAAATCCCAATCATCCAGATACCAAGGTCTGGAATTTGGAATGATAGATTATATTTCTCCAACAGACCCACACTGGGCAATTTCACAGTTGGATTTGTTTGCTGTTACCCAAGCCAAATACAGAGTTCTATGGTGAAAGATATGAAAAAGCCTATACTGCAATCACAGCAACACTTTGTGTATGCCTGCATGTGTGTGAGTCTAACCGTCAAAGCGCTTCCATTTGCCTTTATTTTATTTCTATTTTCATCCAGATGATCTCTCTCATTTCCTGCATGATAACCAGAACAGCGGAATTTCGTTGAGGGGGACACACAGAATCCATGAGGACATTTTAGTCATTATTTCAAATTAGAAAAAAATTCTCAATCCTGACTAAGATGCAGCAAGGAAAGAAGCTGCCAGTAACACCATCTGAAGCAGATGGTTCCAACTACTTGGAATGCTCCTTTCTGCATACTTCAGTGACTCCTGAAATAACAGAGTGCTACATAAATGTGAAGGGAAGTAAAGTAGAAAAGCCAGATATAGTACTGAATTCCACATAATAAGCTCTACTAATAGTTTGGTCAGTGCTTCTGTGCTCATTTGAGAAAAATCTCTGGCTCATCATCACTAATCACACAGCTTTATCCCACGTTGCCATGTTAGAGGTACTATTGTGCATCTTTCAGCCAGTATATATCAAATCTGAAAAAGGATATTGCTGTAGTTTAGCAATGAAAGAAAGATACCATAAATTATAGGCCAGCTACAGATTTCAGAATAATTGTAAATGTATTCTACACTGACAAACTTGTCAATAAAATAAATGAGAATAAATGTTTTGCATTTATACAGCATGCTTTATCATCGGATCTCCAAACATTTTATAAAGGAAGGGAAGTTTTAGCAGTACAGGCGAGTCTCATCTTACGTGGGGGTTCCGTTCCGCGGTTAGCGCGTAAAGCGAAAACCGCGTATAGTCAAAATTACATTGAGTTGAATGGCAGGCGGAATCACTCCCACTACAAGTACAGTATTAAAATGATTATTTTTCTCTTTTTTTTCGTTTTTGCCGACCACGTAAAGCTGAAATCGCGCATGTTAAATGTGCGTAAGATGCGACAGACCTGTACCGGACTGGAAATAAGGCACACATTTTAATAGGGAGATTAGCCACTGGAATAATTTATCATGGGTTGCGGTGGATTTTCCATCACTTGAAATCTTTAAATCAAGATGGGATGTTTTTCTAAAAGTACACTCTTGTTAACCAGAAGTTATTGGGCTCAGTGCAGTAATCACTATATGAAATTCTATTGTCTGTGTTATGCAGGAGGTCAACTTAGAAGACCAAGTGGGTTTCTTCTGCTCTTAAAACCTATGAATATACAAATTATTATCCCTGTTTTACAGAAGAGAAAACCAGGGACAGGCAGTTTAATAATAAAAAAAACATTTTAGAAATGAAAAGTATCTAAGATCTCAAAGTATTTCATAAATATGAATGACACACCAGTCCTGGGAGATAGTTTAACATGATCACCTCTGTTTTACAGATAAGGAAACTGAGGCACATAGAAGTTCAATGACTTGTCTAAGGTCACTCAGGAAGTCTGTGGAAGAGCTGGGAAAAGAACCTAGATCACCTGACTACTAGTCCCCTTCTTTAACTAGAGGATGACGCCATCTTGACCACATACAAATGTCGAGGGATGAATTTCCTCTTGGTCTCAGATATTTGAGATGCTGGGAGGCTGTTTTTGTAGAGAGCACTAAAGGTCATTCCATTCTCCTTCCCCCAAAACCTTCTCCTTTTTTCTCTCATTTTCAGACTTCTCTTCAACTTTTACAAAGTTCTTGTTCTTGCAGCAGACTGACAGTTACAACAAAGAAGAAACAGAATAAATGGGATAGTGGGAAAGGGGATTTCAGATTTGAATACAGGGCAAACACAGTTCAGAAATCAGATAAAGAATGTCATTTGAGGACAGTGTCATAATACATATGAGTGGCAAACTCCTCTCCACCCAGGTTGGAATGTTTTAGGTGACAACCTAGTCTACAATACATCAACGTATCAAGGATAGTAAAGCTACAAGATAAAGGGTTAATGATTACATTGCAGTGGTCAGATCGAGCTTCTAGAGGTGTGTAACTGAAAAGGGTGTTAAAGCAGCAGATGAACATAAACAAGAAGAAGAGAGGATGTACAAGAAGGTTAATATAGAAGAAGTAGTTGAATGATTGCAAGGCTGAAGATATAATAAAGATATGTTGGACTTATCTGTGCTAAACTCTTTCTGTTACAATTGGGGCTCAAATGATCATCAGCTAGCTGGGCGAGAAAGTTAACCTGCACCTAGAGTTTACTATGGGAACAGAATATAATAGCCCAGGACTTCAGTTCATGTAAGTCAGTGTAGATTCATTGAAGTCCATACAGTTACATGAATATACCTGCTGAGAATCTGGACCAATATTGTAATATTGCTAGAAATTGCAGCGAGCAAAATCTGTCTCAACAGTGCTGAACGGGCTTTTCAAAATACTAGTTATGCATTTCCTTGGTCAATCAGACCTATGAAAGAATTAAAAACAAGGATGTTTTCATAACTACACTGAAAACACAACATAAGAAACAAAAGGCAAATAAATGAATGAAAACTATCAGCCACTAACACTAGTCAGAGATATACTGTAAAGGAAAAATGACTGACTTATCAACATTATTTTCCTTGTTCTTGATCTAGGTCATCAAGTAGATTAATATGTAGTTGCAAGCTGTTCATTCATTGTAGAGGAGCATGTACATAGCAGTAAATATCTCCCATGGCACTGATAAACTCTCAGAGGCTATAGGCCAAGGTGTTATGCTCCAATGGAGACATTTGTGCCAAGTACATGCTCCCAGTGATATTGTTATAAGCATTAAACTCAAAATGTAACTTTAAAAATCTACTACGGTCTGTAGCTTTTATTATTTCCACAATGGACAACTGTATTGGTTATTATCAATATGTTGTAGCGGAGACCTTGAGGATTGGAACTTGCAGGCGGAGGAAGTAGGGGGGGGAGAACATTTAGATCTTCTACAAATTTCTCCATGTTTAACAAAAAACATTTATAAATTGTAAAAATGTTTTAAAGAAATATTTTTTTTTCAAAGAAATCTGTCAGAATTCAGAACACATCCTACCAGAAGATACTGATATATACTACTAAGGCCTAAACTCTTGCTTCACCAGGGTCCCATGTCTCTCTTTTTTCTAGGACCCCATCTTCCTCAGTCTTTATGCTTCAAGGGTCTTCCCTCTGTATCTCTCTCATGCTCCATTTATCTTTTATTTTGTCTGTTCAGCAGGCCTTAAACTGCTATTGATTTCAATGGCAGTTTTGCCTCAGCAAAGAGTGCTGAATAGGGCACTCACTCAGCTTGCAGGATACTAGTCTATTCTCCCTTCCTATTTCTTTACTCCCTGGATCTAACTCTGTCTTCTGCTTCAAGGTCCTGTCTCTTTCTCACTGTGGTACTGGGTCCTGTCTCAAATATAAAGCCATCAATTGGCTGTTGAATTCTTTCCCTCTACTATTGAACTCAACTTTCTGCTCCCAGGCATCTCTCATTATTTCAGACTCCCTCTTTGCTTCCAGGGACTTTTCTTGCTACCTCCTGACCTCATCTCTCAACTATAGCAGCTTAACATTCCACTGCTCAGCACTACAAAGTTTCTGAGGCTGCTTCCGCCTACCTGCTAGTTTATTGTCGAGACCCTTCTTAATGTACTCTGCCAACATGATGATAAACTAGCCGGGCATGAGGGATGCATAAAATGGTTACAAAAAATCCCCATTCTCCACCAGCCTTAAAGTGACAGTCTGATAGCAAAGTCTAATTGCTAAAATAAGATTCCATTGCATTGGGACATTTTAAACTCAGAATATATCTGACTAGTTTGAAATCCCTCAAAACGAATCTGTACTGTAATTGTGTTGAAGGTCAAGGACATAAAACGTAGGTCCAATAAAGAGTTACTTATTGGACACTATGAATCACTTATTTGAACTTATGGTGCCTCTGAGCTTCAACCGCAATGGGAGGTGGGGCAGTTTATCAATAAAATTATTACTACGCCGTATCTCACGTTATTTAATTAAACGTAATAGTCCCTTTGGAGTGAATTCTGCCCATAGGAGATGTACCCTCACACTGGAAGGAAGAAGTTGTCCTTTATTATTTTGGAGACATAGCATTGAAGAGGTCAGATAAGAACCCAACCTAGGACGGATGTTAATTCATCTCCCCAGAGGATTATTTTTATGGTTTTACAAGAAAAGACATGTCCCACTTCCTCTTCGAGAGGTGACAAACGTCTCCATTGCTGCACATTTGGGTAGGAAACACATACACAGATGTATTTTTATTATCCAATAATTTTAAAACTGTGAATTTAGTTTCTTAAATTCATGAATATAACATTCTTTTGGTACAAAGGCAAAAATAGATGCAGTCAACAAAACAGATGAGTTTTTGTTGTATTTAAATAATTATACAATATTTATATTTTCTCATCTTAGAATTTTGATGATGAATATATATACATATACATATATATATATATATATATATATGTATATATATATATATATATATATATATATATATGTCCTTCTGCTTCCTCAGTAAAAAGGCTGAATATATCAATATCTATATCTGTATCTAATCTATATAAAACTTTCACATTCCTTCCCTTCATTTATAGTACCCAGGTAAAGAACTGAGTTCAATAATTATCTAGTCTCCAGCTAAATGAACAAGTGAGCATTAAACTTAAAGCCTCCCTCTCCCACCCCCCCAGCAATCAACAATAAAGCACACTGTGTAAAAATAAAGCAGTGTTATAGACATAGGCAAAATTACGCTTTATTTCTTACCATGTTGTGACATTACGAGGAAAACAAAAATGAGAATGCAAGTTTTGATTTAAAAATCTGTCAGTCAACATGTAATTTAATATAGAGTGTCATATACTGCTAAAAGGTACATATTAACATTAAAGACCAAAACTCCAATGATTAATATTACAGTGATGACAGAATGAGAGTGCCTAATTTTAATCCACTGTTTATCTACACAGGGTAATTTATAGATCACTCAACATGTTTTAATAGGAGGCATAAAGAAGATATCCTCTAATACTCACTTGCTTGCAAGAGCTGACATTTGCAGTTACGTATTCAGAAAATATCAGTGGTTGCATTCGTTGGACATTTATACAAATAGCTAGTCATCCTACACACAGTTTATAAAAAGTGATCTATTAATAACAAAACAGCTCCAGAGACATATGGTCGCTTAATATTCAGGTGGAATATCAAGTGTTTAACTTAAAATAAGGGCAGGAGCACAAAGAGTGGTCATCACATTGATTTGGCTGCCAAATATAGTTTTTACCATCATAAATCTCTGGCTGACAACTGCACAAAGCCTGCTTTACCTAAACACTGCCAAGTAAGGATGTTTATTCACTGATTGGCTGATAGTCACTATGACAACTGATGCCACAATTAGACAAGTACAATCCCACTTTCAAACACGCACACAATTCATTAATTCAGCGGGACTTTTGTTGACAATACGGTATGAGGGAAATATTGAATACAATTCCAAGGCTGATACATTCTCCTGTTATCTATAGCAAAATAAATTACAAGAACTGATGAAAACAACCATTTAATTAGCCTGAAGTAAGCCCGAGAAGCTACTCAGCAAATTTTAGTTTATTAAATAAACTCACAGGTGCACCAAGCTGCTTGGAATGTGGAAAAAGACTGATGAGTTTGCCAATTAAGACTAGACTAAGAAAGAGAGATTATTTTCAGAAAAAGACAGGTTTGTGTCTCCCAAAACTACAATTCCAAATAATTTGCTCCCAGCATCTTTCTAACATCTAGGAGGGAAAAGTTCACCATGGTATTAGGCTAGCTGGTCCAAGGAACTAGGTAGGTAGAAGCATTGACAGTGATCTCAACGAGGATGGTAGATTTCCACACAGAGAGCAAAGTGGTCTGCCTATAATATTCTCTTCTCCATTGGACTAAGTTCTTGGGAGCAACAAAAAATTCAGGAGGAAGCCGAGAGTGGTGTAAATGCTGGAGAAGGAGGACATGAATAAGAGAGAGTGTCAGAGAGGCTTGGGGAAGCCAAGAGTGACAGAGAGATCAATTAAGTTAAAAGAAAGGCTGGGAGGGCCAACAGCAGCTCAGAGGGGGCGTAGGAACAGAGAAAAAGCACTAGAAAAGCTGCATAGAAATACACATGGCAATCATCAGAAGAACTCTGAGAACCCAAATAAAGACCAAGGAGCAGAAGCTTATTATGAACAATGCAAGTAAACTGCCTACTACTTCCCCACTATTGATAAACTGGGCAGGTTGGTGCTAAGTGATAAATAGCTGAACTGACCAAGGATGCCATGGTGCCATCATTCTATAGGTGCTATCATTCCATAGAGCCAAGTGAAGAATACAAAGGCAGAGAAATATAAAGAGTAAATATTAAAATGTAGCTCAAATCTTAATGGTGAGATTTTGCAAAGCCAACTAGGAGATTTTACTGGGGATAGGGAAACACATTCCTTGGTCAACTCTAGTTATCTCAGCCTAAAAGACTTAAAACTAGAATATATATATTTTAAATCAGCT
Organism: Emys orbicularis; assembly: GCF_028017835.1. Lineage (NCBI taxonomy): Eukaryota > Metazoa > Chordata > Testudines > Emydidae > Emys > Emys orbicularis. The sequence goes on from NC_088689.1 coordinate 122,136,069, forward strand.
TGTGATTTCTCCACTGAACTAGTCCTCGGTTTGGCATAACCACCCACGCAGGCCATATTCAGAAGCCTACACATACAGCAGAGGTTGAACCATTTGACTGATGAAACTCCCTTTGAATTAGCAGCTCCTGACATCTTTAATTAAATAATCACTAGTAGTATTAAGCAATCCCGAGAGTTATCTAGGGGGATGAAACCAGTCTTCCAGCTGCCTAATAATTAAATTATACATTTTGTACTTGCATAGCACCTTCCATCTGAGGATTTTTTACTATTATTTATTATATGCTTTTAGACTCAACAAAAGATACAGCCTCTGCCTTGAGGGCTTACAATCCAGGGGTGGACTGAGGATAAAATTTTCAAAAGCACTTAAGTGACTTATGAGTGTATCTCATTGACTGTCAAAATGCCTAAAACTCTTTTGAAAATGGGGCTTAGGTGCTTTCCTAAATTTTATCCTAAGCCCTGAGTTGGGGCCAGTGCATAACTGTTGCATCTAAGGAGTACACCCAGGAAGGAATTGTGCCTCAGAGAGTTACAATTCCTTCCCCGCTCCCCTCTTTCTTGGGGTCAGTGGGGGAAGTGAGTTACTGCAGCCTATGAAAGGCATAGCGTATGTCTCCCTCTTTTGCCGGGCCAGTAAGTGAGGGATAGGTTGGCGAGACAGGCCCCTCCCACTCCCTTCTGTGTCTCTTCCTCACCCAGTGGCTCCCAGAGGGGCATATCTGGCCAGCAAGGGCTATGCTCCACATGAGACCCAGATGCAAGGGCCGGGTAGGCTCAGCACGGGTGTACGTGTATGAGGAGACTTTACTTGAAGAAATAATTTTCCTGTCCCATGAACATTTTGAGATTTCAAAAATATGTCCCGTTCCACATCAGGGAAAATGAGAGTGCGAGATACCGCAGAATGGCCTGGTGGTAAGGGAACTAACTGGTGTAAGATAGTGGAGACACAGGTTCAAGTCCCTGATCTGAATCAGGCAGAGCAGGGACTTGAACCTGGGTCTCCCACAACCAGTGTCCTGGTTATTGGCTATTTTGGGGCAAGGCATGTTCTCTCACTCTCTCTGTCCCCTCCTTGAGCTTTCATCCTGGCCCTGCTCAACCCTAAAACTTTCCCACAAAAAGTTGTTTCTTTGGAAGTTTCCTTACCAGCTCTCCTGTGCTTGGCTGTGTAAGACAAGGGCACGATCTAGCCCTAGATTCACAATGCTTTTAAACATGAGTATCACGAGGCACAGAAGTAAAATAGTTTTTCCACGGTCAAAGTGAGTCAGTGGCAGGTGCCCTGAGGGTCTGTCTGGACTGCAATTGGGTGCTGTGATTGCGATGCAGGTAAGCATAACCGAGCTAGCTTCACTCTAGGTAGCTCACACACTGATAGCAGTGAAGCCACAACAGCACAGGCATCACCACAAGCTGTATGAACCCGCCTGGGACCCTGGGGAATGACTCAGGCAGCTAGCCTATGCTGAAGTCCATGCTGCAGCAGCTTCATTGCCATGGGTACATGAGCTAACGTCCGTATGTCTACATGTGCTGCATTCACAGTTCCTGAATGCAATGCGGACCTACCCTCAGTGTAACTCTCTACTGTACTTATTCATTGTTATTTCAGTGTTTCTATTGGAGACCAAAGGAGTGCTAAGTACATCCCAAAACAGAAAAACCAAGTCCCTCACACTAAGGCCCCAATCCTGCTTTGACAACCAGGTGGGCCCAGGCATGCACCCATGCAGTTTTTAGTGTAGACTGGGGGCATAACATTAGACACAACGTAGGGAAGGTATAACAAGACAGTAAAGGCCTGGCTTGACAAAGCCCTGGCTGGAATGATTTAGTTGGTGTTGGTCCTTGAGCAGGGGGTTGGACTAGATGACCTCCTGAGGTCTCTTCCAACCCTAATATTTTATGAGTCTATGAGTCTATGACTGGATAGTTACTTAGCAGTGATTAGTGTGCAGTATGATAAAATTAAGAAATTTTTTTGATTGGTTGGCTTGGTTTATTCATTCACGTGTGATAATACTTCCTCCTATGCACCCTTATTATCGTTTGCTGCTGTACATTTTGTATATGTATAGAGTGCACTGTAAAAAAAAGTAACGAGGGCAAGCTGAGTATGACATAACATGGTGAAATAAAACACAGTGGCTGGGGATTCTAAAGACTCCTGACAATTTTGGCCTAAATCAACCCACCCAATTTCAGTTCTGTGTGAGATCCTTTTTTGAGGTTTGCGCACTCCAGGCTGCCCAGAGCTTATTGCCTGCAGAGGACATATTTGGTGCTGTGGTGAGACTGGGCATGGTGACAGACCAAAGCACACAGGCGATGTTAATGTAGGCAGTGTGAAATGCTACACCTTTTTAAAAGTGGGTCTGGATAAATTCCCAGTTAATACACCCATGCATCTAATTTCAGATTCAGAAGTTGAACAAGTGGTACTGATGGTTTAGTGGGCTACTCTCTCCTTTTATATAACAAGTGGCTGTACTCTAACCTAAAAAACACCTGAGTGACCAGCTAGAAGCATAGCCAGGAGACAGACAATCAAGCCGTTCTGTACCAGGCACCGATACCCCTTATTTCTGAAGTTATTGAAAGGAAATACAGTTCTAAAGTAGTTGGCTAATAAAAATCGTCCCTCTGGTTTTCATTAATCATTTCTCAAATAAACAATAGTCTCTGGTTATGAAGGGTTGATACAATGCATGTAAAATGTATCACATTACACTTTACTCTTGTCACAACCATAAATACATAGTCGGGTGTGTTGGAATAAACTCTTTTTTTAGAGTATATGTATTGTGACTTCCAAAGAGCTCAAAGATGAAGATATTTGTGTGGTCACCAAAGGGCAGGTTGTCTGTCCGACACTCAGCCCAAGTAATCGACAAAATGGGCACCGAACAGACAAGTGGGAGGTAGGCGGAAGGATTTCTGTGCTACCCGGTTTAACTTTTGCATTGCATCCATCACTGAGAGCCCTTGGGCATTATCCAGAATCCATTGAAGTTGGTGGATAGACTCCCATTAGCTTCAACAGCCTTTGGATCAGTCCTCACTGAATCATTCCTCCCGGGGCTGCTAAACAGGCTGGCGTCAGACACCCCTTGCTGAGTGGAACTGGGATTTAGATGGAAGGATCTGTGTAGTGATGGAGTCCCTGGACAAGGCTTTGCTTCCCCGTTGACCTGCTCACACTCTGCCCCCTGTGGACAGCTGCACAGTGAGCCCCTATCCAGCTGAGCTTCATGCTGTGCAATGGGTGTGCAATTCTCTGGGTGGCTCTCCCAAAACCCTGCCCTCCCCGTGAGCAATGGACCTGCGCCAGTTTCGCTGCCAAGACAGGTTCAGTGGCTGCAGAGGCAGGCGCAGGATTTGCACTGAGAAACAGCTTCTAGGCCCAGTTTTACTGCTGAAATCCTATGCACTTCAGTGAGGTGGTAACAGGCTAACTGGGTACAGCACTTGGTCCTGAGGATCTGTTTCCACATATAGATGTTAATTACTGTTACTTTTCTTCCTCACTAATCTAAAAGCATATGACATTACTGTCAGTGAAGTGCGATGCACATCGCATTGCTTAGTGTGCCTGACAGGTGTGTCATGATGTAACATTGGCCTAAGCGTGACATGAATCTAGTGAGATATTTTTATACACTACAAACCAAGAGATTTTAGAATTTTCTATGGTTCTTATACATTACTTTTCCACCTCAATCATTATAATCACTAGTCCTATCGAATACTTCAGTCTTCAAATGGTTATGGAAGCAGATTTTTAGTAGAATCAAGGAAGCTCTCAAGATTCATTTTCAGGAAAAGAAGACATTCACCCACTCTCTCACTAAGTAGAATTCTTCATTAATTAACAGTGTCATCTGCAGCCCTGTGCTACCTACTTTTCTACAAAGCCCGGCATTAGAGCCCATTAAAAGAAATCACAGAAACGCTCTGCAGACGTTGTTATAATCATGAGGACAAGAGTAATAAACCACAGATATAATTTTAGAGCTATACAGAATGATCACTGCCACGTTGGTACCATCACTCGTTGCATCACATCTAAAGTTAGAACGCAAGTTTTTCGAGGCAAAGACTGAGTGGGTGAGATTCTCATCCCCTGCATGCTATGTAACAGGTCCAGAGTGGCATAAAGGGGCTCTAAAAGCCCTGTTTGTGATGGAGAAGTCCCCTCAGGCAGGCGCAGCTGAAGACAGTCACCAGCAGTCTTCTAAGCCCCTCCTGGCAAGCTCTGGCATAGTGGGCATGTTAGGGGTGTAGCTGGTGGCAGGTGGGGTATGTTATTGGTGGGGTCACAGCACGGAGCACTGCAGAGGTTCCATGCAAAGCTGCTGTCCATAGGTCAGTCTGGGGAAGCTGCTTATATCTTAAAAGCCAACTTGGCCCCTCTCCTTGGGCTGCGATTCCGTCTGTGCTGCAGCTGGGAGCAAGCTTCCTAGTGCAGGCAGACAGATGTGCTTGCTCCACTCCAGCTAGTGCACTAAAAATAGCAGTGTAGCAGGGTGTAGCACAGGCGGCAGCACGGGCTGGCTGCCTGCGTACAAATCTACTCAGATCCCCTGGTCATGCTCTGGGTTAGCCCTAGCTACCCCCTGTGCTACCTCTGGCTACACGGCTATTTTTAGTGCCATAGTTAGAGCAGAGCTACTTTGTTTCTGTCTACACGTGCTGGGAAGCATGCTCCCAGCTGCAGTGTAAACATACTCTTCAGGTCCATGGGGTGCAGGCTGGTTTGTACTTGGCCACTGCTCACTGTTGCCCCTGCTACTGTGGCTACACTATTATTTTTATCAGGCTGTCTTGATGAGAGCTAGCACAAGTCTGTCTACGTGAGCTAGGGAATCGCACTGGCGTAGACAGCACGGGCACAGAATCGCAATCTGTGTCTATTTGTTTGGTAAGCTTCCCAACACACTGCTGGGTACTGTACAATTTCCATCTCCCCCCCCCCCTTAGATCACACCCACCAGCAACACAGCTAGTGGGAAGGCAGAAGCCTATCACAGTATGTTGTGTATTTGAAGCCATTTTTAACATGTCAATAATTTGGCGTATGCCATACTTAAAATCTCCTTACATCTTGTAACGTAAAAGGGGCATCAAATATGCCACCACTACTGCTGCTGCTACAGTCTCCAAAATGTAGTGTGTTACCTAACGCCGTATGTTTTATAAATAAAATAAAATTGGATAAAATAGACTTAATATAATGAATAATAATATATTACTTTGCGCTTTAGTACCTCTCAACCTAGTGCCTTACAAAATTAGGGAAGCATATATTACCCCAATGTAGCACAAAGAGAAACGGCTACTCAGAAGTTAAATGACTTGCCCAAGGCGACACAGCAATTAGCAATATAACTTTGATTCGCAGTCCCCTTCACACAATGCCGCCCGTGGTTCTTAATGGTAATCGGTAGTAGCTGAAAACCCGTGCTGTCACATGGTTGTGGCAGTTGGGCCAAGTAATTCACCATCTGGTAATCTCTCTCATACAACCGCTGAAACTGTTGCAGGCAACTGAGCTGCAAGGTAAGGGTGGTGATTGGTTGAGTTACCTCTGATATCACAATGGTCTAGGACTCCTGGCAGAGCATAGATACATGCCTTGCAGTCGCACTGGTATAATTTGTAAAGTCAAACTGGCTGAGAACTTAAAACTTGGATGATGAGAGACTAAACATCCTAGTGATAATCGAACTTGGTGATATTCTGAACAAAAAGATCTCTCAACCAAGCTTGTTGCTGTTTCCATCACTTTACACTGACTCAACAGACATACTAAGCTTCAGAGTGACACACAGAGTCATAATTCTGGAATCTTATTATATAGATAATATCTAAGGCTACGATTTAGTCTTGGGTATTTTTAGTAAAAGTCATGGACAGGTCACGGGCAATAAACAAAAATTCACGGCCCGTGACCTGTCCATGACCTGTTAAACCAAAAACCCCTGACTAAACCTTAGCTGGGGGACAGAAGGTGAGCTGCTCGGGAAGGGGGAGCTGGGGAGGGCTGCTGCTCTGCCGGGGACTGGGGGACTGCTGTTGAGGGGGGCCCAGGGGCCAGCGGCACCAGCTGCCGAGGGCCACCAAGCAGCGGCTGCTCCATCTGCCCCCGGGTCTGCCCAACTCCCACTGCTCCCAGGATCACAGCTCAGGCGGTCCCCGGGACCAGCCCCACCAGCCACTGCTTGGACGGTTCCCGGGGCCAGCTACCTGCAGAAGTCCGCCGCAGAAGTCACGGAGGTCGTGGAAAGTCACGAAATCTGTGACTTCGCCGACCTCTGTGACAGACACTGAGCCCTAATAATACCTAGCTCTTATCTAGTGCTTTTCAACAATCGACCTCAAAAGGCTTTACAGAGGAGGCCAGCATCACCATTTTACAGATGGGAAAACTGAGGCACAGAGCGGGGAAATTACTTACCCAATAGAATTACCTTATTTAAGAAAAATTAATTTTTGGTCACTAGTCTATATATCTGTATATTAACCTGCTACCCCCAGGTCTTAGATGGAGAATTTGAGTGATGTGTTGTTCAGACTAGTCCATAATCACATGGGATCTTGCGAAAGGTTGAGTTATGTTCCATCCCCGTTTCCCCACACACTGTAGGAATTTCACTAAGGACCTGATCCAAAATCCATTAACGTTAATGTGAATCCTTCCAAAGACTTCAGTGGGCTTTGGATTAGCCCCTAAGAGGCCTCCCTATCATTCTGTCCCCCTCACTTGACATTCACTCAAAAGACTACAAATAATTCTATGGCTATTGTGGGAGGCAACACACAAAACAAAAGCTATTACGCTGATACCACATTTCCCTGTTCTTACACCTTGTGGCACTAACGGATTCCTGTCTGCAAGGATTGTTTTGACAGTTCTGAATTTAGGACCAGCTTTGCAGCATGTGTCTTATCTCTTGTCTTTTTCAATGGACTGCATTTTCCCCTTCTACAAACTCCTCTGGAGGTTGCTTCCCCTGCCAACACATAGACTGCAGTCTGCAGTCCTCTAGTAAATATATCATTGCTCTATTTTTGACCATAACCCCAATATCTTATCATGGATAAGTGTGAGTGTGTTAGCAGGAAGATATTATGGCCCATTCCAGCAAAGCCTGAAGTATGTGCTTAAAGAACGGGAATAGTCTTATTAGCTTCAATTGGGTATATGGACTTCAGTGAGACTAATTATATGTTTAATGTTAGCATGTGCATAAGTGCCTTGCTGAATTGGGGCCCACCAGAATAATACCCAGACTATACAGCATGTTTGCATTTTGAGAGTGCAGGATGATTCTGATGGATGTTATTTGTAAAGTCACATTCATATTCACAATGCAGAAGTGATCCTACACTGTATTAAGGGGCCAAGTTTTCAATGAGCACCAACCTTGTTTCTAATGATGGCTTTAAAAAAATTGGCATGGTCCTGTTTTTCAAGTAGATCAGACATTTAAGGTGTGTACATTTAAACTTTCTGCCTTCAAATATTATACTTTAAAAAAATCAGATACTGCAACTGATGAAACACAAGAAAGCATACACAAGACAATGCAAAGTGTTAATTTCCCCATTTTCCTGTAGAGCTGCTTCTTGTGAGATGGGTTTACTTCTTAAAAGGAACACATTATGATGTTGTCACTCAGTGCTGAGTTATTATGTAATTGATACTGTACCATTTAAACAACAGGGTTTGAAAGCTAGTTGTATACTTGAAATAGCTGGCTGATGGGCCTTGTAAACTCCAAAGCAAAGCTAAGACATTTACCTGACCTGAGAGCCATTTCTCATTTTTAAATGCTATTATTATTATACCGGAGAAGAAAATTAGAACTAATCTAAAATATCTTGTTCTAAAAATCTCTCTCTGACTTTTTGTGACAGTCCAGTAGACTAGATCCAAAGCCCATTGAAGTCAGCGGGGGTCTTTTCATTCATTTCAACAGACTTTGGGTAAAGCCCTTGGGGAGTAACTAAGGTGAATGATAAAGTGATTATGGGGTTTCAAACCAAATAACGGACCAAAGCCATAGCTTATGATGACAGGAATGATGTGCCTGGTGAGAAAGAATCCTCTTCTACAACCTCTACTTATGTGAGTAGTCCCATTAATTACCTGTCTGTTAGGGTTGCAATATCAGGCTTAAGGAAAATCAGTTGTGCGAAGGAATAATACTGTTTATTTCTGGACAATTACTGGCTCCAGTAATGACCTCTTCCTGTATCATTCAAGAATGTAAAAGTTGATCTTACATAAAATCTTGAGTTATGATGTGATAAACGTGCTGATAATTTATCATTTCCTGCCATACAGCCACCACTCTAACATTACTCCTGTGATGTCACACTGGGAAAAGAGAGAACGTTAGTTACTCAGAACTTCTTAAAGGCATGAACATACCGTATAGTCTAGTGTTTATGGAAGGAATACATCAGTGTTCCCATATTACAATCCAACAAGCGGGAGCTATTAAAATATAATGTTCATGTTGCTTTTATTTTGCTCTATGAATAAATATATTCTGCAACCTATTTTGAAAACACATGTCTTCTCTTGCTAGCCTTGCCATGTTATGTTGCATCTCTACACATTAAAAGGTAAAAAATTATTTAGCCTGAATTGTTAAAATTTTCATTAATGGCAATTTATGTCACTCAAAGAAACCTCCTTGGGAAGAACATGGCATGCTTGTACAAACCTATTATGAGAGTTGTCAGAAACATTTGTCCTTATAAAATATAAATAGACAGTATGTTAGATGATTTCGTGTGGGATCTGTTATTTATTTAAAAACAAACATGTTTTTTTTATTTCATCTTTCCGCAAACCAGGTCATGAAGCTAAGACAATGAGGTTCATAGACTAATGATAATGCTTCTGTAACACTGTATCACTAGCAACAATGTATTCATTTCTTAACGTGCCCTGTATTGATAAGCCAAAGAGGTATGGCAATCTCGACACAGTGATCTTCAACTGCTATAAAAGACTTCAGTGAAGCTATGCCAAATCATGGCAGCTGAGCATCTGGCTCAGGGTTCCCAAAGGTATGCAGATCAGGCTCCGTTTTGCTAGCCATGAGGCAGGACCTGGGTGATGCCCATGGTTCCTTCATGCTCTCCATGGAAGTTCTCCAGGTAAGATAATAGAGCCTGCTGTGTATTACCTTTCCTGATGGGTCCCTTATGTGGTGGGGAATTGTAACATCTGAGCAGCAAAAACTAATGCACCATCTTCCCTCTGCCCACAAATTTTGTAATGTTGCTTCCCCCAAAAGCAGGGAATTTGTTTGTCCTGCAAAATGATTTCAGTGGGCTTTCAGTCAGGGCCTTGAAGAGCAAATAAAGTCGATTCCCTTTGCTTTTTTAGAGATAACATTATAGCAGATCCTCACACGGAACTTCCATGAGGACGGAAAGCCACACTTTTCATATGCTGAGGTTTATATCCAGAATCCATGTCAGGTGGACATGAAAATCCAGCCCGATATTTACTTGCCACTGGAGACACATGTTAGCCAGTGAAGTCTGCACAAGAGTCAGAGAGGTGGATGAATCCTTCAACTTTGTTAAATGTGGAATAAAGGAGAGAATAACTTGAATTAAATTCCTGTGCCCACTGGAAATGATGTCTGGCTGTGCCTCTGTACCTGTGCCTGATTTTTGCATGAAAATATTCTCTTTGTCCGTATCTGGTGTTCTCCTTCAAAAAGGAATCGAGGTTAAAAAGCAGGCAATAATGTAAGATTTTTAAGCAAACAGTTCAATATTTCCTTTAAAATGTTCTCTGTATTCAAGAGCACTTTGATTTCTATCTTTTTTCAGGCTTTGAAACTGTACCTCTTTTAAAAAAGACCATCCCTGATTTTGGTCTTTTGTTCCTTTATGAGCTTTGTCCCTGACTTTTTAATGTGGAGAGAGTTGAGAGACATGTTGCGAAAGGAGAGAAAATAAAATAAAAAAAGAGTAACAAAAACTTGCAAACTGTGTTAAATACACCTTTTGATCATTATGTTTCACATAAAGTTCCCTATGAAGATCAGTATTGAATTATACATTAATTTCAATGCTAAATAACTCTTCTATTAAAAAAATCTTAGTTTTCATATAAAGTATGGTAATTAAAAGTGAACCAAAAGAGGCAGCAATAAATCAACGTGCACAATGCAGTAAAATATTATAATTAATATTTAACTTACATTTTGATTACTTTTAGAATAAGTACAAGAAATATCAATTAGAGTATATATTCAAACTTTGCTGCCTTTTTCCTATTATACTGTGGAAAGGGGCTATTTTTAATTCTAGATATTGCATACAAAATAATACATGGTACCTAATTAAATATAAGGCTGCAATTCAATTGAGAGTTTCTGCTGATGTCATAAATAATAAGAGCACAGCTCAAGGTATCAATGAATGGCAGCCAAGCCCTGAGATTGAATTACAACTTCAGCATTCAGTCTGTGGATCTGTATTGTTATTTGTAATAGATGGAAAATGATTATTATTATTTTTAAATACAGACAAAAAGGAGGAAATTTGAATTCAAAATCTGAGACTGGGTAGTAAAAGATTAGAACTCATGTGATTATACAGAACACAGCCTATTGGAAATTGAAATGTACAAATGAGCCAGTGAGTAATTCTATATTCTCAGTCTATATTCTGTATGTAAATTTAGTGGGGTGTATTTGTCAGTCTGTGGGCCAGAAGTCCCATTTGTGGGCACCGTTTTTGCCCACAAAATGAAATGTGGCTGTCAGTCCAAGAATTTGTGTCTCTAACTATCTGATTTGTGCCTACAGTCTTGGTGGTTGAAGATGCAAGTAATCAGATTTGTACCTACAATTCATTTATGGGCACAAAAATGTAGACACAAATTTTGCAGGCCAGACTTGCCACTATTCTCAAAAGGTGTGCAGGACTGAAGTCCTGCAACCTGTCCCAATGAGGCTGAAGGGAGTAGTGAACTTCCACCCACCTGCACTTCATCTGCTTAAAGACCAATTACTTGTGAATTTCATTCAGTGTGAATAAGCATTCTGCATTCACAGGGACCTTTCCCATGGCTGAGAATATACATTTCTGGTTATAAAATATAACTCCAGAAATTATGACTTTTACCCCCAAATAAGTGACCTTTTAATAACCAGAAATATTTTTATTTACCACATTGGATCTCGGTTACATTATGTTAGTAAAGAGAAGGCAGGTGCTATTGCTACCCCATGGCAGGACATTTGAAACAAACCTTGGGAAGGCCTAGAACAGTTGGGGCGGAGCTAAGGTTCCACCTGACCAGACACCTGTGCAGGAGAGAGAGGAGTTGCTCTGTGTGAGCATCCGAAGAGTCACAAATTGGCCCTCACGTGGAAGGAACCCCCCCCCCCGATGTTTTGCCGTCTGTGAAACTGTTGCTCATCGTGTCACTCAAGCAAGTGCCTTGCTGCTTATAATGATCAGATCATAGCCGATGCAGATTTGCCACTCCAAAAACCAATAGGAATTTCAAGCAAAAAGGAAAGTTTTTGTCTGGTTTATTCTAATGAGAAGAGACAGCCAAGCAACCCTAAATATATACAATTTATCTTCCTGTAAAATAGTGATTTATTTTTATATGTGGGAAAAGAAGATTACTGTTAGCTTTCTTTTGGATGTTTTTATATGAGCTGGTGTTATTAAACAGACCAATTTTACAATCTTTGTTCTCTAAACACCTGTTTAGCAAAATAATATTTATGTTGTAGAGTAGGACGTGTCTGGATAATATTTTGCATGCCATTAATGCTGTGTTTTAAAGATGGGGAAAAATTCTTGACCCTCCCATATACGTGTGGATACTTCTAAAGTGCTCATGGAAAAGTAGATGATCCAGAATACATGGTAGCTAAATAGAGCTACAGAAAGTGTTGGCTTTCACACCAGTTACCTGAAAATGACTGACTGGACTTATACCAAATATTTTCTGATCAGCATTTAACAGAACTGCCACAGTGTGAAGGAGACCTTCAAAAGGTAGATACAAGAAGAGCAATGAGAACAAATTGCAAAGTTATACTGTGAACTCGCATTATCTCCTATTCCATGGAATACATCTCAAAACACATGCATGGACTATGTTCTGCTGATGAAACAACCCCGGCATAGATACAGCTGCTTCTATATAAGTGACAAATAGGTATTTCAATTTGTCAAATATATGCTTATATTGATAGGGGGAAATGTGGATCCCACCATGATATTTAGAAAATGAAAGCAGCTGTCTATGTCCCCAGGCACAGATAACACTGTAATAATAATCTTGCTCCATGATAAGCTACTGGAGGTGCCTAAGAGATACCACTCTCTCATCCCTCCATTGATTCTGAGTTACTTCAAAATCTGTTTCTTTACTTTTTTTCCCAATGTGGTGGCAGATTGTTTCATAAGGAATGAGATGGCATAATTGTGGCACCTGCTGCAACAGCTCTTGAGCTCGGTCTTTCTTAGCTCTTTAAGTGGAAAAGGGGGAGGTCATGAACATCCTTCACCATTATCACCATTTTTTCTCAGACTGCCAATCAGTTGACTTGGCCTGGATGTAGGGCTTGCAGATGGAGCACAAGTCTAGCTGTTTCAGCATGGGTTTTAGCCTAACCAATGCTTCAGTTTATGCTGCTGATAGAGCAAATATAGCTTTGAACATACAGGGTGAAATTCTGGGCCCACTGAAATCAATAGGTATTTTGCCATTGACTTCAATGTGTATATTTCATCCACAATATTTATCAGTAAGAAAGAGAAGGTTCCATGCATCGGGTGATGTTGACTTCTGAAGCTGTTCCACCTCCAGATGAACATAACACTTGAAATGGACCATTGGCACACAAAAACTTTCTCTTTCTTACTGATACTAATTTCACCCTGTATGTTCAAAGCATTTGTCCCCTTACCTCTGACCTCAGAAAGCGAGTAGAGACTGAGCAGTAGTGTAAGAAGTAGCTGATTCTCAATGTGAAATGCCCCTAGTTGTGTAGCAGAGAGTGAAGAAGCAGTGGTGTAGACTCCCCTTAGTCTGTCCTCAGCACAGAGGAGGCAGAGTAAGCAGAGACTCAATCTATGCTCTAACTTAGCGGAAGTCCTCCAACCCATGGAAGGAACTGACCACCAGACAAAAGCCTGGGTTCCCAGCAGCGTGATCTAAGCCTGGGACAGACAATGTTATTAGTTTCTCTCTAATTATTCATTGCTGTACACTTTGGTGACCTGTTGCTTTTTACAACTTAGCATTCTTATGAAATGCACACAGACGTTCTGTGACATATTGGAGACACAGGAATTTTGCACATTTGTGAACACCACGGTATTTTTCACAGGCCCAGAGCTCCAGTAAGCCATGCCAATGTTGAGATTTTGCTTTGTCTATGTACATTTTTCCATAAGCCCTTGCTGGTTCTGAGAAGTTAAAAATCTGATTCTCTGTTCTTGTCAAACACAATATTTTCTTTCTTTCCTCCCCTTCTGCTGCCAACATTATGAATGAATTCCACTTTTTGTAGCCAACAAAGGGGCTAACAGGTACAGAAATTTACATTGATCAGATAGTTTTTCATCGGCTGTCACATTAAAATACTGTTGCTCTCATGACAACAAGTTTACTATCACAAGGAGAGACCCATTCAATTTTTTCCCTGTGATTTAAGGCTAACAGCCGATACACTTCACTGTTCAGGAGCAACTAGAACTGGTATCAAAAACAGAGAATGACGTCTTAGGTTCACATAAAGAGGTCAAAAGAAATAATAAAGATCCTCTACGCTACGGGATGGGACTTTTTGAAAGCTACACAGTTGTGTATGAAATCTAACCCACCCCCTGGAAATTCCAACATAAAATGGCACTGGAAGTGAGAAAAGCAGATCTTTTTTTCAAGAGCTGTATTTTTCTAACACAGAAGACAGCAAAGTATAATCAGTCATGGTCAAAACCCTGCCAGTGAGTATTACTTATTTAGCCTCATATTCCAGGTGACTCACAACTTGTCTACCTGCCAACATCTGAAAATAATAAGTTATAGTAAAGTTATTAACTAGAACTATGTGAACTTTGAAGTAGCTAAATTTAAATTAAATCTAAACATACAAAACAGCCCGAGGCTAACGAATTTAATTCAGGCTCAGTCACTTAACTCCATCTTTGTTTGTTTGTAGCTTCCCCCCCCCCTCCTGCTCCTATGTGGTCTTCAAGAAGAATACCTAGCTGTTGTTTGGGGGCAAAGATTGTATCTCCCTGCTCTTTCAATCAAAATCACGTAGTCACTTTTCCAAGGAAACAGCGCTCAGTGCAGGGCTGGCTTGTAATGGATACTGTGTAAAATCAATTTCTCAGCTGGTGTAAATCAGCATCTCTCTGTTGAAGCTGATTTGCACCACCTGAGGATCTGGCTTTAGAAAGTCCTATCCCCATGCAACATTTGTAGCTATATGGGGAACCCCTTCATATTCCTCACTGTCAGAAATAAATTGCTTACTGGCTGCTTTAATGACAACATGGTGCTCCCTACAGGAGTTTCCTGCTCATTCTAAAGAAACTTAGAAGCCTGGTTCTAAAAGAAGTAATAGAGGAATCATCTCTTGCTAGCTTTTTAAAAAGCAGTAAGCTACTTTACCACTGACTGAGCTCCTCAGCTGGCCTTGATGGATTGAAAATGTGTCCAAAAATTATATAACACTTCAATGAGCTTGTTTAGAGAGGCCAGCTCATTTTTAGCATTTTATAGTGTTGAAACTTCTAAGAGCTTTGAAAATGGAATCAAAGAGAAATGTACTAAAAATAAAATTCATGCCTGGGAGTGGAAAGAGGGAAGAAGCAAGGAGTCCTCAGAATTGGAACCCCAGCACAAGGTAACCATAGACACAAAATATGAAAAGTCTCAGTTAGCTCGCTTGCAAAAAGAAAAGAATGCACAATAGCACAACAGTGAGTTCACCTATTATATAATTGGAGGTTGCGTGTACATGTGCAGACAAGAAGACAGAATGAAAAGCCTCCTCTAGGAAATCCAAAACTTGGCAGGTTTGGCCAGGTACGGTTTGAGGCTGGTAGTGTCTAACAACAAAAAGAAACAGTCTGTAGCTAGGGTTTGAATCAGGCTGCTGCTCTCCTGGCTAAACAGCAGCTGGTTTTATTGCTGCAGAACCTGTACAAAAACCCAAGGGAGAAATAAGGCATAGAGAGGACAAGAAAGAAAAGCCTGAGAGTGTTGAACGTTGCATGGCAGAGCCATGCATCTGACTTCATACACGGATGATTTGGAGAGCTGTGCTAAGGCTGCAGGTGTTGGTGCTTGATGGGTTTGCAGGGGTCTGGAGTTCATTTCCCAAGGGATTGGAAGGAACCCAACCTGTGTAGGCTGACCCTATCTCTACCCCCCTCAACTTGTCCCTAATTAACTTGCATGCTTTGGCATAAGGAATGGCCTGCCCAGCAACCTATTAATTTCTTCCTGGGAATGGATGGCTCCATCTTATGTCATTAGTGGGATCATATGGGTTTCATGTGAAGGCCAAGATTATAACAGGGTTCAAAAAATAATTAGATGAATTCATGGAGGATAGGTCCATCGATGGCTATTAGCCAGGATGGGCAGGGATGGTGTCCCTAGCCTCTGTCCCCAGCGGCTGGGAATGAGCGACAGGGAATGGATCACTTGATGATTACCTGTTCTGTTCATTCCTTCTGGGGCACCTGGCATTGGCCACTGTCAGAAGACAGGATTAGGGTTGCCAACTTTCTAAACGCACAAAACCGAACACCCTAGCCCCGCCCCTTGCTCGAGGCCCCGCTCCCGCTCATTACATTCCCCCATCCTCACTCACTTTCACTGGGCTGGGGCAGTGGGTTGGGGTGTGGGAGGGGGTGAGGGCTCTACCTGGGGGTGTGGGCTCTGGGTTGGGGCCAGAAATGAGGGGTTCAGGGTGCGGGAGGGGCTCTGGGCTGGGGCAGGGAGTTGGGGTGTGGGAGGGGGTGAGGGCTCTACCTGGGGGTGTGGGCTCTGGGGTGGGGCCAGAAATGAGGGGTTCAGGGTGCAGGAGGGGCTCTGGGCTGGGGCAGGGAGTTGGGGTGTGGGAGGGGGTGAGGGCTCTGGAGTGGGGCTGGGGATGAGGGGTTTGGGGTGCAGGAGGGGGCTCCAAGCTGAGGGGTGGGGCTGAGGGATTCAGAGTGCGGGAGGGGGCTGTGGGTTGAGGTAGAGGGTTGGGGTGCAGGAGGGGGTATGAGCTCCGGGGTGGGGCCAGGAATGAGGAGTTCAGGGTGTGGGAGGGGGCTCTGCACTGGGGCATGGGGTTGGGGTGCAGGGAGGGGTGAGGTCTCCAGCTGGGGGTGCAGGCCCTGAGATGGGCCTGGGGATGAGGGGCTTGGGGTTCAGGAGGGGGCTTTGACTTTGTGGGGAGGGGTTCAGGGCTGGGGCAGGGGTTGGGGCATGGGGTTACCTCGGGCGGCTTCTGGTCAGCGGCGCAGCGGGGCTAAGGAAGCAGACAGCAGGTCTGGCTCCGCAGGCACCTCCCCCCCAGCTCCCATTGGCTGGGGTTCCTGGCCAATGGGAGTACAGAGCCAGGGCGGGCACAGTGCAGTGCCAGAACAGGTAGGGACTAGCTTGCCTTAGACCCATAGCACCGCCGACCGGACTTTTAATGGCCCGGTCGGTGGTGCTGACCAGAGCCGCCAGGGTCCCTTTTCGACCGAGCGTTCTGGTCGAAAACCGGACACCTGGCAACCCTAGACAGGATACTGGGCTAGATGGACCTTTGGTCTGATCCAGTATGGCCGTTACGTTCTTACGTTATATTCATTAATTTTGTAGCTGTGCAAAAACTCCTTTGTTTATGTTTGTGGATTGTCCTAAACCTCATAGCTAGACTACAGTCATGAGTGTTAGAGGTCTTAGACCTGTGACAAACTCTTAACCACTTTTCTTAGGCTATGTCTACACTGCAGCTGGGCGTGTGCTTCCTAGCATGGATAGACAGACACATGCTAGCTCTGCACAAGCGGGTGCACCAAAAATAGCAGTGTAGATGGGGGCAGTACGGGCAGCAGCTGTAGCTAGCCACCTGGCTACCAACAGCCCAACCCCCCTCGGTATGTACTCAGGTGGTTAGCCCAAACCACTGCCCATGCTACCCCAAGCGACACGACTATTTTTAGCGCAATAGCTCAAGTAGTGTTTGTGAATGTCCATCTACCTCAACTGGAAAGCATGCTCCCAGCTGCAGTGGAGATGTACACGGAGTGTACCAATGTTAAGCGCTGGAGATGTGAACTACAAAATATGCTCTGTTTGTTATTCTACAGTGGACATGCTAAATTTGTGGTATGGAGACTTTTTTTTAATATGGGTGAGGAGAGATGACTGGAAAAATTCTCCCCTAATATGAATTTAGCAGTTAACACATTAGCAAGACCTTCCTGGACGCTGCTCATTCCCACTCAGTCAAACTGCTAAGTCTGTCTAAGCTCCCTTGTGTCTGGTGAAGGGACCATGTCACACCAGCCAGGCTTAGCAGAGATCTGAATGGAAGTGAACTGTGGAGCAACAGCCAGAGCAATTTTTACTGATGCTTTCTAGTGAGATGGTTGCTTTGATTTGCAGACTTCTCCTCCAGTGGAATTTCCATCCTCTTCAGTGGGAGTTCTGCCAGGCGATGGCTTGCAGGGAAGGCAGAGCATATGGAAAGATGGGTAGGGAAATGTTTGTGGATAGTACCAACCACCCATTTTGGTGAATCATCTGAACACACGTTCACTCACCACTGAAATGCAGTCACTTCTGGGATGAAACATAGCACCTGTCAAATGCAAACAGCAATGCTGCATAACAGTTTAGGATCGGAAGTGATAAATATCTTTTCCCGTTGAAACTGCAGTGGAGGGGTTTTTGGTAGGCAAAGTGTAATCACTCCAAGTGGAACTTAGTCAAGACTCTGGGTTTCAACACCCCATTCTTCTGAAAAATGACATTATGGAATCTTTAATGAATATGGGTGGTCAGGACTTCAGTATTACAGCTCATCTGGCAGTAAAGTTCTTTACATGCTAACTCTTTCTTGAGAGAAAATGTGAAAAAAATAAAACGAATCCCTTTCAGCAATTATAAACCTCAGCCTGGGACTCTAACCTCTACTACATGTCACTTTTAAAACCTTGACAACTTTGATTTAGTTCTTCAGCAGACACCCAATTTATTCACTGCTTAATTTCAACACAAATTTGCTGTGTACATATACAACCCCATTATTTAATAAAGTATTTTATTGTCAGGACTTGGCCGATCACCTCCTCTCCCCCTCCCCTCCCCCGGCCAATTTACTTTTTTCTTGTTCTCCTTTTCCATACCCTCCCTCTCTGTCTGGTTGTTTTCTCTTTATAGAATATAAGCTCTTTGGGGAGGGGACTGAGCCTTCATTTGTGTTTGTATAGCACTTAGCAGATAGTGGGTGCTACTGGAAACAGAAAAACCACATCATTGTTATGCCTTTTTATTTGGCAATTTAATACAGTTCTCATAATCTGCAGCAGTTTCCAGCTCATCTGATAAATGTAACCATTATTGTGAT
Organism: Emys orbicularis; assembly: GCF_028017835.1. Taxonomy (NCBI): domain Eukaryota; kingdom Metazoa; phylum Chordata; order Testudines; family Emydidae; genus Emys; species Emys orbicularis. The sequence goes on from NC_088689.1 coordinate 122,154,712, forward strand.
TTAGGCCACAATCCTGCAATGAAGTCAATGGGGATCTGCACAAGCACAGGACTTTACCCACGTGGAGTTCATCACAGGATCACCCCACATTTGTAAATATTTCCAGATTATTTTAAAGCTAAATATTGGCAGGCACAGCATTACCTCTCAAGGTACTGTTGTATGTAGGCAAGTTTCTCTCTCGTTGGATTTCATATTAAAATGTACTTGAAAGGAAAATGCTTCTGTGCCGGTTCTTTTCATTTTAAGATATAAAGTACATTAAACCTCATGACTTATATTTATTGTACAATGGATGCACATAAAATAATTGACTTCATTAGGTGTTTGCCCATAAAGGACTTCAGGATACGGCCCATTATTTTTGAAGATGCACTTGCTCCTTGAAAGCAAGATTTCAGACTCAATGTTTAATTTGTATTTATTTATGTGGATTTTATTACATAAGCTATGCAAAACGAAGCTTTGCTCACCACTATCCAGAACCATAAATTTTGATGTACGTGTTGACTTTTGAATTAGATTTTTGTTACCAAACCAGATGACATAGACACACAAGCACAAAAAAGCATCCTGAAAAAAATCCCAAATATCTCACAGCCAGTTCCTTGTAAACAAACAAACCAAGCAATACATGGTATGCAAAGTGATAATTTATGATTGTGTCCAAGCGTCTGAGATAGTGTGTGTCATTTCAGTTTTAGCATTAGGCTTTATAGCCACCTGGGAAGAAGAAAACCATTCAGAGTACAATATTCAGGGTGTCAAGCAAATAAGGCAAAAACAATGTAAAGGCTCTTTGTAGAGATGGGTTCAAAGCAACACAACTGAACTTTGGTGAAGTTCTGACCCAGTTCCCAATCTAAATTTTCTCTCTCTGAACCACACACCCAAAACCAACTGCCTCTGGACTTGGGTGAGGTTCAGGTCCAGATCTGGATCCAAACGTGGCAGCTCAATCCCATTTTCATGAAATATTGTCGTTTTGAGGCCCAATCCCACAAGCATGTATGTACTTAACTTTACTCACGTGAGTAGTCCCATTGACTACTCACATGCATAGAGGTAAGCACCTGGGTAGGTGTGTGCAGAATTAGAGCCTGAGGGCCACATTTACAAAAGGATTTAGATGCCTAAAGATGCAGATAGGCACCTAGTGGGATTGACAAAAGCATCAATGGGAGTTAGGTGGCTAACCTTTTACGGTGTTTTGTAAATCCTACTAAGGCACCTACCTGCATCTTTATACCCTAAATACTAATGGTCAGATTTACAAGGTAACTAAAGTTTAATAAACTTCAGGGGCAAATTCTCAAGAACAACATTGTTAGATCCATCTGCAAAGATATTGAAGTTTTCAAGAGAGTTATTGAAGTCCTAGCAAAGAACAGGTGCAGAATACAAATCTCTCTCAGTGAGGGGTAGATATCTGTTCATTCCTATTCATGAACTGTCTATTATTTATACAATGTTTGTGGGCTTAGCAGTTCAGTGGAGTTTTTTTAAACAAATGTTCATGCTCAAATAACTTTGCTAGAACCTTATCCATCCTATCTTTATCATCTCAAGTACGGAAGGTAATTTTAAAGGTTTGCCAGACAGCCTCTCAATCTGCTTTCAAAACATTTGGTCTAGCATGGAACATAGAATTCTCTCTTAAGGAAGTAATCATTATAAAATGTATGAAAACTAGAGTCTGCATGATGGAATCCTCCATGCCTTTTCTATCCATTTTGCTGATGAGATGAAAATACACAACAGCAATTGCCATACTGAATCCATCCAGTCCAACAGCCTCTTTCCAACAGTGGCCAATATCAGAAGCTATCTATCTAAGGTACTTGTACAGCCCCCACTACCATAGCACTTGAGCACCACCTTCCCATCTTCAATGTATTTATCTTCCCACCCCCTAAGGCAAGGAAGTGCTTTTATCCCGTTTGTAGAGATGGGGAACTGAGGCTAAAAGAGACAAAGACAGGCAGGAAGGTTATGGGAAAACAGGGCACTGAACTTGAGTCTTCCCTAACTAGCACCCTAACCATTACACCAACCTTCCTCTCAGTAATCAGTTATAAAACTCTTCCATGGGGAAAGTCTTTTCTAATCCTACCTACTTAGAGATTGGCTTATGTCCTGAAACATGAGGACATAGTTCCTTCCAAGACTCTTTATTTTTATAAACTTTATTTTTGTAAACAATGCCAGATATTCCCTTTATCCATACAAATGTCCAATCAGTTTCTTGAATCCTGCTAAGCTCTTGGACTCAATGATAGTTGGTTGCAATGAGTTCCACAGATTAACTGTGCACTGTGTGGAAAAGAATTAGCATTGTAACCACAGCCGAGAATAGGAAAACTACAGTAGCTACTGAGCATTGTCTCTGTCTAATTTTCTTAAAAAACGTATAAGACATTACTACGCAGCTCTCCTCAACCCTATCCACATCTCCCAAAATTACAGAAAGTCGAAATTACATGAAGCACTAAACATCTACAACCTTTCATTTGTCTTAGTCACTCTTGTTTGAGGAAAAACAGCTTGGAACTGGATCAAAATTCTAGTATGTGTGGAGGACTGCTGTTGCTGGTTGGGATTTTTTGGATGTGGAGGGGTGTTGTCTATGCATTTGGGTGCCAACTCACATGACAAGTTTCACTTGACATTATCTGATTATGGTCAAAATACTAAACCCCAACAGCTGGAGTTTATAACAGAAATGCCCACAACCTTAACTGTAGCACCAGCAATTGTATTAGCTTAATACACTGTCATTGATGTACACCATTTTGATGATCTGGCTCACTTCTAACATGCAGTTTTTAGTGATAGCCAAGTATTAGGGCTCTCTTGATTGTTAAAATGTTTTGTCTGAGCACAGCTTAAATCTGCTCATCTCATGAATGTCATTTGAGGACTACTTAAAAGAGAGGAGAGCTTTAAATAAATAAAAAAGCCACAGTGTAACAACACAATGGTTGTGTGGTGAAGGTTGGTGAATTTATAGTCTATGAATAACAGATAATAGTAGTGTTCTCTTAATAACTTGTTATATATAGTGAAATTCATTCACTATCACCTCCATTTTACAAATAGGAAACTGAAGCACAGAGAGATTATGTGACTTGCCTAAGGTCACATAAAGAAGTATGTGGTAGAGTGGCATATGAAACCGAGGTTTGGGTTGTAACATCTTCAGGGCGGGACTACCCCTTTATTATATGTTTGTACACTACTCAAAACAATGACCTTGTTCTATGACTGGGGCGCGTAGGCACTACCCCAATACAAATAGCATATAATAAATAAAATAATAATAATAATAGTAATAATGAAGAATAATGTCTCCTGGCTCAAAGTCTTGGGTCTTAACCACAATACCATTCTTGCCTCTCTAGTATAAGTACAAATGGAAGTTTATATCCAGAGGGTGAGATTCACCCAAGATGATGTAGGTACAATTAACATGCTCTTCTGCTAGCTGATTTCCTTACATTCCAAAGGGGAATTCAATTTGAGGAAACAGCAGGTGATATTGCCACCTGCCCTTGCTCAGGGTTTTTGCCATCTTAGAGCAGGCTTTAAGTCAGCTTAGGCTACACAGAAGCTCCAGCAGTGAAGTCAGAGGGAAGACACTGAGGGCATGTCTACACTACCGTCCGGATTGACGGGCAGTGATCGATCCAGCGGGAGTCGATTTATCGTGTCTAGTATCAACCCTAACCCTAACCCTAGTATCAACCCTAGTATTGTGTCTAGTATAGTTACTAGACACGATAAATCGACCACTGATCTCTCTAGCGTTGACTCCGGTACTTCACCTCAACAAGAAGTGCAAGGGGAGTTGACGGGAGAGTGTCTCTCCTCCGCACATTGCACTGAAGACACCGCAGTAAGTACGTTATTCACGTAGCTGAAGTTGCATAACTTAGATTGATCTCCCCCCATAGTGTAGACCAGCCCTTAGTCACTGTATCCCAGATGCCCTGACCACGTCTCCTACTGAGCCAGCATTATCCTTTTTTGGGCAAACCTATCTCCTTTGGTTCCCCCATTTTCTCCCCTGCTCCCCGCAACAGAGGAAATGATGACTACTTTCTACCATTGCAGAATCCACACAATTAACTTTATGCCACCAGGGGTCACTCCTCTTTACTTTCCTCCACTGGCTCACCCTTCTCTGTCACATCAAACAAACTGCTTCTCTTCAGTTTCAAGGCCTTTCACGGCCTATCCCTACTCTGTCATCTCTCGTTCACTATCAAGATGTTGACTACCTTCTCTAGTTGATCAATGAACAGGTCACTTTGCTGTGATGCCTACAAAAAACTTGACAATAGTTAGCTCATTGGTGCACTGATACCCCAGTCTATCAGACTGACTAATATTCTCTCATTGTTTCCTTGTGCCCCTCCCCCCATGTGTTTGTCTGTATCCAACTGTTCTCTTTTGGTTTAGACTGTCAGCTGTTTGGGTCAAGGACCAACTTTTTCTTCTGTTTGTACAATACCTAGCACAATGGGGTCCTGGTTCTAGACTAGAGCTTCTAGGCAGGGCTTTGGAGCTGTGCTCCGACTCCAGAGCAAGCTCCAGGCAAAAACCTGCAGCTCCACTGCTCCGGAGCTGCTCCGCGCTCCAGCTCTGGGCTCCGCTCCAAAACCATGCTTCTAGGTGTTCTGGTTCTATGGTCATACCAATAATAAATAATCATAACGACAATAATACTACTAGGTACAGCAGCATGACTGGGGCCTGTATATATAAGTCTCACTCTCTTACATATATAATGAGAGAACAAAAGACATACCCACAGACATTCATATTAGACAGACACACAAACACACGCACACACTATACACACACGCACACACTGATCACCATGAAAAGCTTTACAATTTTCCCTCTGCAAAAAATTATATACATAAAATCGAGAGAGAGGTGAAGAAAAAGGTATATTTACTCAAGATCTACATCTTATAATAATACCTAACTTAAATTGTTCAAATTATCCTGTAATGACTCATTTTTTTTCAATTGGTTAAAATTTCTATTGTAATATTTATCTGTGAACAAAGTACAAAAATGACGGGCTTTGAATTGTTTCAAATTAACAGCTATAAAGTGTGATTTAAATGCTTTTATTCAAAATTAATTATTTGAGAGCAGGTATTCTAATACTTCTTTAACAGCAGGATGCAACATCTTTAGTATTACGAACAAGGAGCTTTTGCCATGTAAACTCATGGAGTGAAATCTCATCCTTGATCTTCAAAGTGTGACAAAGAGCTATTGATTGGGAGCATATTGTCATTTAAATTACAATTAGGGATGGGTGAAAGGTGGTTATTCAACAATTCAACCCCCCCCCCTTTTTTTTTTTCAAAATGCTGTCAAGGGCAACTTAACCTTAACCCAAACACACACTTTTGAAAACTTCTGAGAGTTTCAAATATTTCAACAACCAATGTGTTGTGTTTAAAGCAACAAATCAGTACATTGCTATAAGGTACATGTTGAATTCTATCAGCGATGTAATTATGAATCTAATAAAAACCGCTGTTGAAAGCCTTCACTCTGTTACAGGGAAATCTACCTTTGATCATGAATTGGAGGAGATTTGCAGTTTAATATCAAATTATGTCATGCAGGTCATTTTGCTAGAATACCTAATTACATGGTCTAAGGTCCTGATCCAACTCCCATGAAAGTTAAAGAAAGTCTTGAGTTAATGGAAGTGGGAACGGGCCTTTATGAGTTAAAGGGGATAGTGGCACCAGACTAGGAGCCAGGAGACTTGGATTCTAATCCTGGGTTAGCCACTGATCTGTTGTGTGACCTTGGGCAAGTCACTTTACCTCTCTTGACCTCTGTTTCCCCTCCCACCCTTGTTTGTTGTCCATTTATGTTATATGCTCTTCGGGACAGGTACTGTGTTTCTATTGTGTCTAGCATTAAGGAGCCTGAACTTTCACAGAATCATAGAAATGTAGAGCTAGAAGGGACCTTGAAAGGTCATGAAGTCCAGCCCCCTATGTTGAGGCAGGACAACATAAACTAGACCATCCCTGACAGGTATTTGTCCAAGCTGTTCTTAAAAACCTCCAATGATGGGGATTCCACAACCTCCGTTGGAAGCCTATTCCAGAGCTTAACTACCCATACGGTTAGAAAGTTTTTCATAATATCTAACCTAAATCTGCCTTGCTATAGATTAAGTTGATTACTTCTTGTCCTACCTCCAGTGGATGTGGAGAACAAATGACCACAGTCCTCTTTATAATAGCCCTCAACATAGCTGAAGATTTATCAGGTCCCCTCCGCCCCCCCATCAGTCTTCTTTTCTCAAGACTAAACATGCCCAGCTTTTTTAACCTTTCCTCACTGGTCAGGTTTTCTAAACCTTTTATCATTTTTGTTGCTCTTCTCTGGACTTTCTCCAATTTACACACACCTTTCCTAAAATGTGGCACCTAGAATTGGACGCAATACTCTAGCTGAAGCCACACTAGCACCAAGTAGAGCAAGACGATTCATCTCGTTTCTTACACCCCAGAATAGTATTAGACATTTTACCTGCGTCAGATTGTTCACTCATATTCAATTTGTGATCCTCTATAACACCCAGATACTTTTCAGAAGTACTACCACCTAGCTAGCTGTTTGTAGTTGTGCATTAGATTTTTCCTTCCTAAATGGAGTACTTTGCACTTGTCCTTATTGAATTTCATTTTGTTGATTTCAGACCAATTCTCCAATTTGTCAAGGTAATTTTGAATTCTAATCCTGTTCTTCACAGTGTTTGCAACTCCTCCCATTTTGGTGTCATCCACACATTTTAAAAGCATCCTCTCCACTCCATTATCCAAGTCATTAACCAATGCCAGGTGCCCCAGAGGGAGTGATTACCCATTCTGTTCATTCCCTCTGGGGCACCTGGCATTGGCCACTGTCGGAAGACAGGATACTGGGCTAGATGGACCTTTGGTCTGACCCAGTATGGCCGTTCTTATGTTCTCATTAATGAAAAATGTTTCCATAGTACCATAATCAGGACAGACCCTTGTGGGATCCCATTAGATACGTCCTTCCAATTTGACAGAGAACCATTGATATTTACTCTTTGAGTACAGTCTTTCACCCAGTTGTGCACCCACCTTATAGTAATTTAATCTAGGTTAATTTCACCTAGGTGGCATTTCCCTTTGTTGGTGTCTCTAGATGCTACCTGAAAGCACATATAAAGATGACAAATTGGAAGAAAAGTGAGAACGTCTATCTCCATGTCATTAGATAGTGTTCCGGCAGAAGAAAGAAATGTAGATATCACTTTGGATGGGTTTTTTCCCCTTTCCACCATAGCAGATTTGAATTCAAACAGCTCTCCCCTATCACAGAGGGAACAGATTACCCTGCCAAAGTAGGGAGAGAATTCCTAGTCTTGCAGGACAAACAGCTTTCCTAGTACTCCCTGTTTTGTTTTCTTGGATGCGTAATCCATTGTGTGATTAAGCAGCAGAGTGGGGTCCACAAAGAAGTATATCCCACTATGCTTTGGACTCAGGCCAATGTTCAGGTTGGAATGGAAATTTCCCCCCCTCCACTTTAGGCTGGGTCTACACTGGGGGGAGGAGGGAACTCAATCTAAGTTACGCAACTTCAGCTACGTGAATAACGTAGCTGAAGTCAACATACTTAGATCTACTTACCGTGGTGTCTTCACTGTGGTGAGTCGACTGCTGCCGCTCCCCCGTCGACTACGCCTGCGCCTCTCGCCCTGGTGGAGTACCAGAGTCGACGGGAGAGCGCTTGGGGGTCGATTTGTTGCGTCTAGACTAGACGTGATAAATTGACCCCCGCTGGATCGATCGCTGCCCGCCAATCTGGCGGGTAGTATAGACATACCCATAGACTAGTGAATGTATCAGAGTTTTAAGGCAGTTTTTACTTTCTCTTTAACAGCAGGTAGAATAAGACCCCTTTTGCCAGGTATGGTATGTTAGGTTTTATTTTTTAAGATTTATTACAAATTTAGGTCCTGATCCAAATTCCAATGAGATCAATAGAAAGACTCTCATGGACATCAGTAGGCTTTGGATCAGACCTTTGGTGGCAAGAATCCCTTGTGGTACTAGAGAATTACCGGGTCATAGCATATCCCAATCTTCAACAAAGGGCCACAAGTGTGTAGTATTCCTGAGGAAGTGAGGAATTTCAGGCTTTTACTTAACTGTTACATGAATGTTCAGCACACATGAGAACATAGAATAGCAACATTGGGTCAGACCAAAGGTCCATCTAGCCCAATATCCTGTCTTCTGACCGATGCTTCAGACGGAATGAACAGAACAGGGCACTGTATCAAGTGACCCATCTACTGTCCAGTCCCAGCTTCTGGCAGTCAGAGATTTAGGGACACTCAAGAGCATGGGACTGTATGCCTGATCACCTTGGCTAATAGTCATTGATGGACCTACCTTCCTTGAAGTTATCTAATTCTTTTTTGAACCCAGGTATACTTCTGGCCTTCACAACATCCCCTGAATGAGACTGGATTCTAAGTTTCACTCAGAGATTGCTTGTCTGTTACATGTTTCTCTAGTCTCTAAACTTCCTGTTAGATACATGAAAGGTCCACAGGACGGCCCTATGCCACAGCATATGAGAGTTCAGAGAGTGTTGGGAAAGGGCAGAACAGAGGATGGACTTTACCACTACATTCAAAATAATAATACACCTTTCATCAGAGCCTAAGTGTTCACAAGAAAGGGGAGGTTTGGACTGACTCTCACAGGGGTTTTTTGAGGGAGGTGATAATTGGAAGCCCCTGTTTAACTTGTGGCCATAGAGCAAAGGAAAAGGCCACATTGGACAAATTTTTTACTGCTGGATAATAAAAAAGGGAATGTTTGGTTAAAATAAAATAACTTCAGTAAAATTTGCAGCTATTCAATTTCTCCAACGACCAGTGTGTGGAGTCTTTATTTTCTGGTTTCATGGTGGCCGTGCCAATGCTGGTGTTTAACACTTAAACAATGTATCTCCAAAGCGATTTTGTAGATCATGTTTCTTAAATTTAATGGGATATTTAAAAAGCTCTATTAAATTAAAATCTCTCTCTAAAATGGCAACACATGCTCCGGTGCATACTGTATGCTCTACACTGTTCGTTGCAATTTTAAGTGGCTTATTCTACATACATTTTTATTATGCGAATAGACCATTCAGGCAATTCCTTCTCTTCTTACTCATACAAGTAATCCTGTTCACTGCAACGACACTACTTGCAGTGTAAATCAGGCAGGATTTGAACCAATAGGTAATTTTTACGGATGCTATCACAAATGTAATGAGGCAGCACGGTCTAGTTGATGCAGTCACTGGACAGGGTTCTATGCCTGACTGTGATTTTGACTAGGTGACCTTGAGCAAGTCACTTCATCTATCTGTGCCCTGCCTGTTTCCCTTCTACCCATTGTATGTCTTGTTTATCTGAAGCATAAGCTCTTCAGGGAAATGTGACCCAGTGTCCACCCCCACACAAGGCCTGAAGGGGAAAATTAGGCCAATTAACCTATAGGCTGCACATGGAGGAAAGCCAGGAAGCGCTAAGGCCTGATTTCTGACAGGGTCCAGCTGGGGGGAGGAGCTGCGCCGGGTTTATAAGACAGGAAGTTGGGAGCAGAAAGGAGCTGCAGGGGAAGTAGTCTGCAGGTACTCCCTTGGAGAAAGGAGGGGTGTTTGGGGCTACAGTGCCAGATAGCCTGCAGTTCCCCCCCTGGGAAGAGGGAGCTTGGGCTGTAAACCCGGGGGGGAGGAGGGGGGAAGGGGAGCTGAGAAGCGGGAAGGAGTCCAGGGGAAGAGCAACATAGGCTGGGAGAAAGCAGGCCAGTGTTGCCTGGACTGGAACCACAAGTAGAGGGTGAGCCCGGATTCCCCTGCCAGCCCCAGGAGGAGTGGCCTAGTCAGGCCAGTGAAGGGAAGACTGCCATTTTGTATAGAGGGACTTTGATACCCCAGAAGGAGAGGACTATAGTGACCTGGCTGGAGGGCTGAGTCTCGAAGGAGCACCCCAAGTCCCAGAGAAAGAGAGAAACCACGAGGAGAAGAACTGACAGAAGGGGGTGATGGACTGTGAAGAGCTAATCCCCAGAGGAACCAGGAGGAGGTGCCCTAGCAGTGAGTGGACCCCATGACAGGCAGGAACTGTCTTTCACTAAGTATTTGCATAGTGTTTAGCACAGCGGGGCCCAGAACTTGGTTGGGCTTCCGAGGCACCACTGAAATACAACTAATAGATAATAAAGTATTTAGAACACAAAAATATCCATGTTTAATATGAAAATTCTAGCAATGCGTGCAATTAAGCACATTTCTGTGTAATCTTTTATCACACTATCCTTCATCTTCATACCGCTATGTAACTCTTAGGCCTGGCGTATGATGCCATCAGAGGATTCTCATGGGCTGGACTTTTACACTCCTGCCCACCACTGTTCTGACTGCATAAGTAAAGTGAATAATCCACAGCTCCAGTTTTCCCTGCTTTCGGGGCCACAGCTGCTCTTGTTGAACATTTCACTCACATAACATTTGAGCATAGAGGGTCTTAGTAACTTGTGTAGTTTCCATGTCAGTTTAGGTTTTTAGCTAATGCGAACAAACTGTAGTCTATACAAGGTAGTTGGCTCTACCTACTAATACGACCTTTGTATACTGGGCCCAAATTAAAATCTTCTATTTTGCATAGAATAAAATATGAAATTACTAGATTAGCCTTTTACAAATACATATTTGTTAAACTAAATACCAGTGTATGCACATACTATTGAAATACTAGATAATGTTCCCAGGTTGGCAAAGATCAGAAATGGTTTCATTTGATTTACAAATTATGATCATTACAAGAAACAACTGTACATGCTGCTGTACTATACAAACCACAGATAGTTTGGTTGCCCCTAGAAGTTAAAGAAACTTTACTCTAAATTTTTTGCACCGCATAAAGATAGTCTTGGGATGGCAAGTATAAGCAGCAACTTCATGCATACCAGGAAATTTACAAGTCACTAAAATACTGGAAAAGAGTAAAGGAATATTGTTTGTCAGTGCAAATAGGCAATTTATATTATCATTGCTCTAAAGCTTCCAGAACACATAATACCTACTGTATAGGAAATTGCTAAAGGCTCTTATCATGGTTAACTCCTATTTTGTTAACCTGGCGCTTTCCAAGGTAACATGAAAATTTAGAGGCAGAACAGTTTTTTGATAAAACGCATGCAAATATAATTTCCAAATGTTTGGAAAATGAGTTCTTACTAGTCAAAGATAACTCAGGGATGCAAGATGTTTTACTGCCGCCTTGTGGACAATTGAAAAGTCTAGCAAGATGCTGTTTATTCGGGTTAATGATTCATTTACAAAAGCTCCCCATTGCAGGCCTCTTTCTTAACATCTATACAAAGTATTTCTACAAATTAAAAATAAAGTGTGAGAGAGAGAGAGAGACTGCATTTCATTTGGGGAATAATTCTGAGTTAGGGCAAGATGCATCACTGGTTCTCACAGCTGTGAGAGAGGATATTTCATGCAGTCATCTGGATTTCTAGATCCTTTTGCATCTCATGGAGAAAAATCTTTCCAGTGGCTACCACCTATAAAAGCAGTTATGAAAGTTCAGAAGTTTGGTGCAGCATCAACAAGTTTAAATGCTTAATGTCTGTCGTGGCCTAGTTATTGTGCAGGTTAACATGAACAGGTTTCCTTGTCAGTTCCCCAATCCTTTCTGGTTTTGCCTAGATCAGAAACACCATTAGAATAGCCTCTCTCCCTGCATTTTTTTTTTCTGACCCAGCTAAAACAAGAAAGGGCAGGTGGATAGGAACATAATTTTGAAAGCATTATTAACGTTTTGTTATTATTAAAGGGAAAAAATGTACAAAATGTTTTCAACCTCTACAAAATTTTGGCTTCAGATAAGATTTTGTGCAAAGGTCCTGTTCAGTTCTTATTTTACCTTAATCTGTCCCTCCACAGCAGGTCTGGTCAATTCCAGCAATACTCTTTACGCAGTCTTTTTGATCATAAATGGGCTTATGCCAAAGTATTCGGATCTTGTTTAAAAAAAAAAGGTAGGAGGAGTTTGGATCCAAGATTAGGGTTCAGTACAATCTCTGATACTGAGAAAACTGTAACAAATATGTATAATTTCCAGCCTTCCAACATGTATCTTTTGGCTTGATGAAGTAGCCCACAACAGAAAAAAGGAGGTATTTATAACTCTTAGGGCCCCTGAGTCCTATTGATAAATGAAGTAGCAGCAACTACATAGTTAACATTTTCAATCACTACTTTTCCTAGGAGTTGGAGTAGCAATTTCAATATTTTGTTAACCACTACTTGTTGCTCTTAGCTATTTTTCAGAGCACAGAATGTATTCTCAGTGGGACAAACTGCCTAACAAGCAACCAGAGGGCTTCTGAAACATTGCACGCATCTACAGTACATTTTGCTAAAATTATAACCACAAATTAAAATGCTTATTTAAACGGTAAAATATTCTCAGCTCCAAACCCATGAATGAAAGGGCTTTGAAGCAACTCTGACAACTATATGGTAACCATGCTGGACAAAACAGACACCATACTCTCTATTCAAACCTATCAGAGTTGTGAAAAAGTTCAAATGACCTCCCTGTCATCGTTCTTACAAGCTTTGCACTTTCTGATTCTGGTGCAGACTTGAATCTGGTTTAGGAATATGCTCATGATAATACCTGCTCTTGCAAAGCTTCTGGCCCAATATTTTTGGATGTAATAGGTTTATGCAGGTCTCATAAGGTTGTCTTAAGCATCTGAAGTTTTGGTGCTTATCCAAATCAAAACCAAAATATGAAGTTTTTGAGGTTAGTCCTTCACTAATTATGTCAAGATTTTATCATTATTTGTATAGTGATAGAACCTAGAGGCCCCTCCCTTGTGCTCACACTGTACACGTATATAACAAAAAGGGTCCCTTTCCAAAAGATCTAAGTATAAGATGCAAGACAACAGGTGGATAGATACATGCTCAACAGGCTTTTTCTTTAAACTGGTTATGTTGACTCCTCAGTTTCAGAGATGAGAGGAGCTGCTTTAGTAAGGCATCTCTTGATATAACTGCAAGTCTAATGATGCACGAGGTACTCCTGAACATTGGGGGAACCTCCAGTAGCTAGCCACATCTCTTTGCCTAACAACCAAAAGTTCTGGGATGGGCATTTTGTGGAAGTGTTTGAAACAACTGTTTCACATGGCTGAGATTCACTCAAAACATTGTATTAGGTTACAGTCAGCCTCAGCAAACTCAAAGCAACACCCAGTTAAAACTGCAGAGTTCCAATCTGCTTTCACACTGAAAACCGGAGAAGCGGTGACAATACCATAAAATTAGCCCAGCTTTACCTGAAAGAGCTGTAGGTTTTACAGGACCTTTCATCAAACACTGTAGTGATCCTAAGCTGGTAACCTAACCCAAATTCTAGAGAGTTTCATGCATTTTCAGCTATTGTTACAAACATTTCCCAAAGTGTTTGGATTTTTAATACCTATATTTAATATCTTAAAAACAATAGAGAAAAGAGATAGGGAAAGAGAGGAACATGAGAGGTAACATCTTTAAAAGCTACCATTTTGTTCCAGTTTAGAGTATTAAAAAATCGATTAAAATTTTTATAAGAAGTCAACTACTGGGTAGGCCAAAGTTACATGCTGGAAAAATGTCCATACAATTTCTTGCTTAAAAGGTTACATGCAGGAAAAACACACTCAGCTAGCCTTAAATCTGAGAGACTTTCGCAATGAATCCAGTTGTACTATATTAGCTATATATCACAGGTGTGTACCACACGGGCAAGTGAAAAAGTCTGAAAGATATTTTATACTCATTCTGAATCCATGATCTATGTATCTAGTATGATAACTTGGTGCGTTTTATATGGGTAGTTTTTCTAGTAATCAGATATTAGATCATGTTTTATTTTTTCTCAAAACAAGGGACCACACCTGGTGTAGTTATTTACATCAGTGCAGGGAGAACACACTGTGGGTATAAAATACCACCATTCTCATTTAGCAGTGTTTTATGCCAACTTTGCACCGGTGCAAATGATTGAGTAAGGGTGCAGGGCAATGGAGAATAAAGGCCCAAGGAAGTTAAAGGGAAACAATGGTATTTTACTTCAATAAGTTTAATAAGGAGTCAAATCTTTGCAGTCACTCAACAGCCACAGATATGGGAGCCAGCTTTGTTTTCATTGTTTAGAAAAGGATCCTACACTGGGGTCTTGTGTTCATTTCTTAATTAAAATGAATGCAGTTTGATCAAGTCATGACATAAAAATAATGGGTAAGAGTACTTAATCTCAAACATCCCATTAAACCACATTCCCAGGAATGCATGTTTGATCTTAAAACGTTTTATTTGGTTATACATACAATTTTTAAAAGGACCCCCCCCCTCCAGTTTTATTTGTCCTAACACCAGAAAAAAGATCATTTTTTAACAAAATATAAAAAAGTATATTACAGGATTTAGGACCATATACAATCCTAAACCTCATAGGAGTGTTAATAAAAACAGCCGCAGCAAAACTTGGGACAAAGAAGCAGTATATTGAAGGTAGCATTGTTTAGGAATAAAAACAGAGGACTTTGCATAAGTGCTCGCATTTGAAAAATGTTACATTTTCCCTATCCTAACTGAATTTGAGTTGGCACAGGTAAAGAATTGTTAGCATGCATTATCTTTCAGTGGCTGGTTAAATGTAGTCCTATACACTCTCTTTCTTACCTACACCAGGACTAAAGATGACCCCTGTGAGAAAGCAGCTGAAGGACCAGGTGCTCAGCTCTAGGATAATTATTTTGTAGCTGTCACAACTGGCTGTTAACACTTCTTCCCTGGCCTTTCAACCCTGTGTAGAGTTGACTGCACTGTTCTATTCTCTTCGATGTAATTTCCCCCTCCATTTTTATTCCTGCTGTACAGTTCTCCAAGGTGGGAAAAACAAGTTCTTGGAGGGTTGTATATACAATGGTCTTTTAAGGTTCAGAAAGCCTTCCCTGTTGCCCATGTATGATGTCTGAAGATAGTACTAAAATACACACAAGGTGAGAAACAACATGCATCTTTTGCGCACATTCAGTTTACTACAAGGTCAGGAAAAATGTACAGTCGATTCTCTATCAGGGAATTGTTTTTGTTATCAAGTATACCTAAATAAGAGTCCTATAATATTAGGCCCCAACTTTCCAAACATTTACACACATGAGTAACTCTGCTCACAGAATAGCCCTGTTGACATCAGTGACTTGTAGTGACTACATTTGTGAGCAAAGTTACAAACGTGGTTAATTCTTTGTGGGATAGGGGACTTAAATGAGACAGTAATCATCAACTGTCTAAGAAAGTGAGTTATAAGCATAAAAAAGATAGCATGATGAGAAGGACAGTTGGAAAGCCAATGAGTCTGAACAAAACCAATACTAACCAACCCACATAATACATAGGGAATATTCCTTATGTGGTTTTACCAGTATTGTCCATGTAAAAACAAATGAATTAGCTCAATAGGCAATCCTAACCCATAAAAAGAGATAGGTTATCAATTTTTCACAGTTACTTTCTGTAATCAACAGGTTTTTAAGAAGAAGAAATATTGCAGCTTTTTAACATCACTCAAAGCTTCATTCAGTTTGGTAGCTTAAAAAGGTTTAGCAAATTCAACACTCAGGCAGTTAAGGTTTTAGCAATGCCCCAACATAATGTCATGAAATGTTCAACAATGACTGTAAAATAAGTAGCTTTTGGAAGTTATATGTCTTTGAAGTTTCATTAATTAGTCATATCATTGGGAATGTATGGCTAAAGTAAATTACCGTGTTTAAAATATCTACTCTTTCAATGTGAAAAATGAAAGGATCCAGCTACCTTGTCTTTATACTAATGAAGATATTATTAATTGGTTTAGCAAAAACATAGATCTAACCATAATGTGCAACAGTTATTAAAGATAATTAACCACAGATCATTGGTTTGAAACATCTAGTCCAAAATGATTTCTGAAGGGCACATTATTCTATGAGATAAAATAATTAAATTTCTAACTGCTGCATAAGACAACTGTGGCATATCTAGTGTTTTAATTTCTTTTGTTCTATTCTCATGGTACTCCTCTGTTTTAGATTTTGAAAATGCTACTAGTGTTTCACTGTGAGCACTCTGTACAGCATGTTAGACTGAAATATTTCATGTCTGAGGAAAAATGATGATTGAAAGAAAAGGATTAAAAATGACAGCACCGTTAATAATACACACGTGCCTGTGTGCACTCACCAAATCAGCTACTTCTCTTCTGAGGGGAAAGGGAGAGGAATGGAAAGAAAATAAGTAGAGGGTTGAATAAGTTCCTATCCTAACATTAGCCACACATTTTACCCAAACTAAAATTGCACATTTGCAAAAGGAAGAAAGAAAACCACAAATATGAACCAATGCCAAATACTTGTAGATTAATGAATAATAGAATCCCACACAGCCACATAAAATAAAATTAAGCAAGTACAGTAAAAACAAATTGAGGCACTGGAACAGAAGGCTGTTTATTAAAAGCTATAGATTTTAGGCTTATAATTTCTGAGCCTGTCCCACTAGTCCCACTTCCCAAAATGTCTGTGGTCAGTGTTTATCATACACATCAAAGGTCAATTTGTTTATCATTCATTTTTGGATCACATGTTTGATAATTATAGCCTACACATGTATACAATAGCCTAGATCTGTACCAATTAGACAGTCCTGTTTGCTTACAGCAGCATTAGGTTTCCCCACTGTGTTTTGTAAGAAAATTCATGTCCCAAAATATTCCTCGTTTGCAGCAAATTTCAGCTGTTTCAGCAGAGAGCAGGGTTTAGACAGGAAAGGCAGGGAGGGAGGAAATAGCATAGTTCAGGCAAATTAGGTACATTGGCTAGTTAATGTTGATTTAGCAACATAAATACCGAAAAAGTTTTGTTACCCAGTGCTGTTGAGTTTGCATTGTGTGAACACCAATGACATATGACAATATCTTATTTTATTTTCCATTCTGTATTGGACTTCTAGAGTCGGATTGTATTTGTTGTGATCAATGTATAGAATTCTGTGATTTGGTAATTTTTTTCTTGAGAACCAGTTATGCTTTAAAAACAAAAAAGTTAGTCCCTAATACACCTGATTTTCATTTACACTATGGCCATTTTACACTGCTCTTGTTACATATAGGGGCTTTAAATTGTGAATAAATATCATTTAGTCCCAATTTAAGTCTCTTTTATACTGTCCGAGTGGCATAAAGTTGCCTTAGTTTAAATGAGAATCGGGTTGATTACACATTCATAGATTCATAGATTCATAGATTCTAGGACTGGAAGGGACCTCGAGAGGTCATCGAGTCCAGTCCCCTGCCCGCATGGCAGGACCAAATACTGTCTAGACCATCCCTGATAGACATTTATCTAACCTACTCTTAAATATCTCCAGAGATAGAGATTCCACAACCTCCCTAGGCAATTTATTCCAGTGTTTAACCACCCTGACAGTTAGGAACTTTTTCCTAATGTCCAACCTAGACCTCCCTTGCTGCAGTTTAAGCCCATTGCTTCTTGTTCTATCCTCAGAGGCTAAGGTGAACAAGTTTTCTCCCTTCTCCTTATGACACCCTTTTAGATACCTGAAAACTGCTATCATGTCCCCTCTCAGTCTTCTCTTTTCCAAACTAAACAAGCCCAATTCTTTCAGCCTTCCTTCATAGGTCATGTTCTCAAGACCTTTAATCATTCTTGTTGCTCTTCTCTGGACCCTTTCCAATTTCTCCACATCTTTCTTGAAATGCGGTGCCCAGAACTGGACACAATACTCCAGCTGAGGCCTAACCAGAGCAGAGTAGAGCGGAAGAATGACTTCTCGTGTCTTGCTCACAACACACCTGTTAATACATCCCAGAATCATGTTTGCTTTTTTTGCAACAGGATCACACTGTTGACTCATATTTAGCTTGTGGTCCACTATAACCCCTAGATCCCTTTCTGCCGTACTCCTTCCTAGACAGTCTCTTCCCATTCTGTATGTGTGAAACTGATTTTTTCTTCCTAAGTGGAGCACTTTGCATTTGTCTTTGTTAAACTTCATCCTGTTTAACTCAGACCATTTCTCCAATTTGTCCAGATCATTTTGAATTATGACCCTGTCCTCCAAAGCAGTTGCAATCCCTCCCAGTTTGGTATCATCCGCAAACTTAATAAGCGTACTTTCTATGCCAATATCCTAGTCGTTAATGAAGATATTGAACAGAGCCAGTCCCAAAACAGACCCCTGCGGAACCCCACTCGTTATGCCTTTCCAGCAGGATTGGGAACCATTAATAACAACTCTCTGAGTACGGTTATCCAGCCAGTTATGCACCCACCTTATATATCTCTGGAGATATGTGTTATCATTTGTTATTCACCAAGCAGGGCAATGAATTTGGTGTCAAAATATATGACCTGATCTTGCAAAAACATATAGTTGTGTTTATTAAAGAAAATGATGTGCATAAGTCTTTACAGCATTAGGGTATCAGTCCTCTGTGTATTTTTTTGTCTACACAGCAATAAAATATGGAACAATTTAACCATTTCTGGATCTCATTCTCTACTGCCTGTCTTCTTGTATCATTTGTGTCAACCCTAACCCATTTTGCATAGGTGCAGATGACTACACAAAATTCAGGGCAATAGAAAATCAGGCCCTCAATCTTTGTGATGTCTAGAACAAGATATCTAAAAGACAGGCGAAAGCTCTGCGGTTAAGCCTGGGGTTATCAGCTTCACTCATCTGGCCCAATGGAACCCTCTACAAAAAGAGTGAAGCTTGTCTGTGCGTGAAAAAAATCTTTCTCGGGGGCCAGTCCCAGACTGGGGAACGAAATCCCCCAGGAACTATAGACCATCACAAACCGCACCACCTTCTCCTCCAGGTGCAAGGTTACCTGCTTTCTCCACCATAAATACACAGCAACGTATGTTAAAAAAATGATAACCTCCAAAGACAAACAACAACAAAAGACAAGCTGCCAAAACAAGACACTCTGCTGCACATACTTCTCTCTCGGGGGAATGGATCACAGAACACACAACACATGACAGAAGTTAGGCATGTTGCTTAATGAGCTACTGGGAAAAGCACTCAGAAACTATGGTGATTAACATGATATAAGATCCATGATATAAGAAAATAATAGGCTTAAAGTGCATTGAGAAAACTGAGTGGGGAAGTTTACACAGCATCTGCCTGCATTGCAATTTGTTGCAAGTCCCCTGCTTTCACCAAAAATGAAATTTACCCTAAAGTTGATAACAAGAAACCCAAGATCTCCAGGCTAACAAATTTTACAGTGCTCTTATGTCAAGGGAGGCTTTTAGAATGAAGAAAATAATACTGCAAGAAGGGGATTGGCGGGGGGAGGGGGGAATCACCTCTTCCTTGGCTGTGCTATAGACTGTCTCTCATGCAGGTACTGCAGAAGCATGGCTTGCACCACAATTTTATTTGACCTATATGTTGATGTATTTCAGGTAACCAGATGTCCCAGTACTCCAGGAATGCACAAAAAAATTATATTCAAGTGTTTGTCCTGGTTTCAATATAATCACCCAGCTGGCCATCTGCTGCTCTGCTCTAGTCGTCCCTCCCCCTGCCACAAACCTCCAGGTCACTTGCTAACCCCCCAGCACATCCCTCCCTACCTTCAAAGATGAACTTGATATCCAGCTACATCCGTGCTGAGCTCTTTTGTTGTGTTCTCTGGCACACAATGAATGTGGGGCACTCTAAATCTCAGAGCATGCCAGCTGATGCACATTGAGATTTAGAGCATCACAGATTTCATTGCACGAACAAATGCTCAACAATTTGACAGGGGAGCCACCATCTTTAGAAATAGTGAAAGATTTTTTTTGGGGGGGGAGCAATTAGCTCCAGGTTAGGAGCATACAGAGAAAAAGGTTGATGAAGAAGGCTGCTGTGGCAGTGGTTGGATAAGAGAAGAAGGAGGGAAACTCATCAGATAGTCCTCCATAACAAAGATGTCCAGTCTAATCCCCTAGCTGCCTAGGCCTTCCTGCATGCCCGCTCCCAGAGAAAAAATAATCCAACCCCACCCTCAGCTGCCAAACTGCACCTCTCCTGCTGATGAAACCCTCCCTCACCCCATGACAAACACCCTCACCTGATCCCCAGAGCAGATGTGGTGCCAAAATTTGAAAAAGGGCTTCCTCAAAAATTGTCTGTCAGAGCAAGCAATACATAAATTTCCCAGGTAATACACCCCTCACCCATCAACAAATCAATCATTCCCACACTCCCAAATATAAAATTCATTCCATATATGTGTCCTCCCCCCAAAACCCTCACCTCCATATCCTCCTCACTCTCAAATTCATCAGTCCTTCCAACCCTGTACCTCTTGACCTAGTCCCTGCTTCCCCCTGCACATTACCTCAACACGGCTACTGTAAATGGCGTCTCCTCATAGCCTCTGTTCCACACAGCAATTGCAAATGGATTGTCCCGTGGTCTCTGCTTGTGTAACCCACACCCCCCAGGTGTGGTGTTCTGTCCCATGTAGTGGCACCGAGACGAGAGAGAGAAATTAATGAGTCTGCTCTACAGCCTTAGCTAACAGTCATACGGCTTTTAGTTCATGGAGTAGAGGCTCATGCATTTAGCTCCAGAGGTCCCAGGTTCGATCCCGCCTGCCAACGACCGGAGTCTGTGTTATCAGGAAAATTGGCCTGATTTCTTTGGCTTTGTGGTGGTTGGTCAGGCGGTGTATGGAGTGGGCAAGTCTCTCTTGAATGCTGGTGATCTCCCTTAACTGGTGCGGTGTGTGTGGGAGCAGTTCTTGCCAGGACAGTAGGCATTTGGGGGGTGTCCATCTCCCCCTGCTGCTGAGCGAGAGTATAATGCTCCATTCTTGCCCTCAGTGTCATCTCTAAGGACTCCAAGCTGGGGCTGGGAAGGCAGAGATCAACGGGGAAAGAGGTGACTCAGTGCAGCAGCAGTTGGCTCCGTCTTCTCTCTTTCCTTGCGTACTGCTGGGGCAGCTGACGGTGGCTGTGAAGGGCTGAAGTTAGTGAGAGTTTTGGCTGAGTAAAAATTGGATTAGTACCTCAGAATTTGTCCCCTTAGGAAGCGGCATATTGTGGAGTGGTGCCAGCTGTGGCTTATGTGTAACTGTGAATAAATGACACAAAGGCTAGTAAAACCACTAAAAGCCAGACTTCTGGGGGAGAGTGGTACCTACCCCCCTTTTGTTTTAAGCAGAAGGAGAACACGTACCATGCACTAATACTTTTCTTCTACAACAGCCTCGCTGTTTGAGACAAAGCTACTGTTCTCCAGTCCAATCCCATAAACCTCAGACATTATCAGATTCTCAGCCTTACTTCATAACTATGGACATTTGGGAAAATGGGGCAGATATGGCTCTGCTGTAATCAGGAAGGTAATAAGATTGCTGCAGCAGTCTTTTGCTATTGTTGTCTCTACAGTGGCTTTGGGTCTTTGTCTTCTGTTGGTTTTTTTCAGTAACTTCACTGCTGCATTTTGCCATTAGTTCCTGGATGGTCACCAGCAGGGGTGATTCGTTGTTTAGATAAATGGTGCCCTATGGGAAAGTTATTTTGGCTGGAGAATGCCCTAGTGATACGAGTAGTAGCATACTACTATAACAGAGATGGCACACATCACTCATCCAAATCTTGCAGCTGTATAAAAGCTCAAATCAATGGGAATTTTGTGAGAGTAACAAGTACTGGAAGTGCCCCTACAAAGGAATTTAAGAATCTCCCTTTGTTTTAGAAACGCTGTTTTCCAGTGGTGTAGGCTGCTGGCCTGTTTCTCCCAGCCCAGAAAGGACCAATTGCACACCCAAAGTCTGTTCAGGCCCTTCCGTCAGTGCACAGTTTTATTCTTCAAACATAAAACTCACAAAGCAACAAGGAAACAAAGCTTTTTCTCTGACCTAGCCATGCTGCAGGGGTCCAGAGACCTTTCACCTTGCACAGACACAGCAGCCCATCTGCTGCTCACAGCTCTCCTCCTCAACTGAGCCTCTTGCTGGCTTTTATAATGACTTGATCAGTTTCAGCCAGGAGGTAATTGATTAGTTACAGGTGAGTCTCTGCCCAGCTCTCCTTAAAAGGACAGCAACCCTGTGTGTGACACCTGGATTTTTTTTTTTTTTTGGGCAGATTGGGGATTGGTTGGGGGAAATACTCCATTTAAATCTCTTTCTTTCACGCACAGTTACCAGTACAAGACCAGCCTTACCTCTTTCTCACACACACAAATCAAATTATGTTTAGATCAAGACCACCATGAAATGATTACATTCTGTTAAGATTGTTTCCCAATAGGGGGTGCTATAGTATGATTAGGTATAGGAGCTCCGAGTACTTTTAGGAAGGGCTTGAGGAGAGAGAATCATATATGTGGAAGGAGAAATAAAGCCAGAATATTGGACTGTTTTTGCTCTTTCTCTTTCTCCTCACACACAGAACATGATCGTCACGTCAGACGCAAGTCAGCTCCTGTAGGTACGTGAAATCAGAAGCTACGAGTATTTTTTTAAAAACAAAAACGAAGAGAGAACAATAACCATGGCACCATACCAGAAGCCTGTCCCTAAGCAGATGCAACAAGGAGTCTGGTGGCACCTTAAAGACTAACAGATTTATTTGGGCATAAGCTTTCGTGGGTAAAAACCTCACTTCTTCGGATGCATAGCTATGCCCAAATAAATCTGTTAGTCTTTAAGGTGCCACCAGACTCCTTGTTGTTTTTGTAGATACAGACTAACACGGCTACCCCCTGATACCTAAGCAGATGGACATGAAAGGAGATGTGTTCAGCAATTGGACATTCTTTAGATCACAATGGGAAAACTGTGAAATTGCTTGATAAAAAAGAAAACTAAATAAAAGCAGCCGCACTATTAGCGATAATGGGCAAGGGCTGCCAAATGCTCCAACAGCATCTGGATGTGTCAGAAACAGACCAGGAGGATCCATGTAAAATCCTAAGTACTCCAAAAGCATTTTCAATCCACAGAAAATGTCATATACAAACAACATCTTTTCAACAATTATAATCAAGAATCTACAGAAACAATAGATCAGCATATTCCCAAACTGCACAAAATGGATGACAGGTGCAATTATCAAATCTTGAACAATGCACTAATTCGTGATAGATTTGGTAATAGGAATGAAAAACACAGGAGCTCAAATGAGAATGCTCAGAGAGCTCACACTAACTCTGCCAAGAGCTATAGACATATGCAAAGCTAGTGAATAAGTTCATACCCAAATACTGAGCACAAATGAAGCAGACGCAGAGATAATGCTCCAAGTAGCACAAGGAAAGCGTGAAAATAAGAAGTACAAGGTAGTACAGACGACACAGAACCATTGGTTTTAGCGAGAACAAGTGAATACACGAACCTAGTCAGACTAAACCTGGAGCAAACTATATAAGACAAAGCTTTACAAGTGCTCATGTCTATCATTTTGTCAGGATGGCCAGACACCTGGGCAGAATCCCCATCTGCCTCTCAACAACACTGGAACTATCAAGACAAGTAGAGCACACAAGATAGTATCATATTATATATAAAGGTAGTTGAATCATAATTCCCAGATCATTGAGGTCAGCAATTCTTGCAAGAATACAGCAGAGCCATTGTGGAATAGAATCCGAACCAGATACACCGTATACTGGCCAACATGACCAAGGATATTAGAGACCTGGTGAGCAATTGTGACATGTGTGAGGAAATGGAAACCAAGTAGTAAAAAGAGACAAAGAAAATATATAGTAGTCCCAACAGACGCTGGAGCAATGTAAGAATGGACCTTTTCACCACAAACCACACAGACGATATCCTTATTGTAGGGTACTATTCATACCTCTGAGAGCTAGAGAAACTGTCAGAAACTACCACAGTGACCATCATAAAAAAAGTAATGACGCTTTTCAGCAGGCATGGGATCCCAGACTGTATAGTTTCAGACAACAGACCCCAGTTTATCTGCAGTGAATTTGTGCGATTTACCCAGGAATGGGAATTCAATCATATCACATCACCACCATGCCACAACCAATCAAATGGTGAAGTGAATTGGCAGTTAAAATTGCTCTATTAAATTCTATTAGTCTCTATTAAAGAAAACTGCAAAAAGCAAAGAAAATAGATGCTAAGCCATTCTTGAGTAGAGAAACACTCCCACAGAAGACATTAACAGCTGCACAGTAAAAAAACCACATGATGTCAAGCATCATATGTACGTTGGTGCTGATAGCCCCAAAATTACTGCAAACAGCAGTGGTAGAAGGAGGAACAGACAAAAAGGAAGAATGACACGCAAAGGCCAGTGCCTTCTATGACCAACAACCTAAAGACCTCCCAGAGCTACAACCAGGAGAATCTGTCAGGATCAAATTATTTCCTTAGGATGAATCATGCACTTGGAAGCCAGTTACATGTGTTGAACAGATAAATCCTTATTTCTATAATGTAGGGGTGGATGGACATATATTTCACAAAAACTACAAACACAAGACAAAACAATGACCATGGAAGACAGTTCACTCCACTGAGACTTGATCAGCAGGACATGAAGGAACAGGGGCTGATGAGAGACCAATAGATATCAGAACAGACTCTCAAAAGACCACACCTTCAGAAAAACCAAGTGCAAAGCAGTCTCCTGTCATCACAAGGAAGATTTGCACTCGCTCCAACATCAAACTGCCTGTATGGTATACACAAGACTTTGTACAATACTAAGGCTTGAAATATCCCAAATCCAGAGGAAAATACCTTCGTTGCCAAGCAAAGTTAAGAATAAGTTAATTAAAAAAGAAGTTGGTGTTAAGTTATATATATGATGATACACACTTTACGATAGTTATAGTATGAATATAGTTGTAGGTCAAAGTATTCGGGTTTAATTTTGTTATCTCAAGTAAATAAGGCACAAGGGATGGGATGGTAAACAGCCCCCCAATCGGGGATGCTATACTATTTGGTATAGGAACTTAGGCTACGTCTACACTTGGAGCTAGCGGTGTGACTCCCAGCACAAAGGAACATACTTGAATTAGCTCTCATCGAGCTAGTAAGCTAAAAATAGTAGTGTAGCTGCAACCACACAGGAAGTGGCTTGGGCTAGCCGCTCAAGTACATACCATGGGGCACACACAGGGTTTGTACTCAGGGCAGCGAGCCCCTCCCACTGCTGGCTGCTGCCCATGTTTCTGCAGTACATTGCTTGATGACAGCTAGCGTGAGTGTCTCCAAGCTGGGAATCAATCCCCCAGCTCCATATGTAGATATACCCTCTATAGTACTCTACTTTCAGGAAGTGCTTGATGAGAGAGGACAGTACACATGGAAGACATGAAGACTCCATGCACTGAAACTAGTTACACCAGTTTGAACTGCACTGAAATCAGCGAGAGTGCAGGGGTGCAATTGAGGGCAGGATTTGGCCTTGGATCTGCCAGTCCAAAGATCATGCATTAATAGTGTAACCCCTTTGAGGTTTAGAGAGCATGGCCCCTTTAAATCTTTTTCCTAGGGGGGAGGGGAAGCGTGAGAAGAAAGGAGGGAAACTCCAGGGGGTGGGGCTGGAGCTCGGAGGGAGAGAGGGAGCAGCCCGCAGGCACTCACAAAGGAAGCAGGAGAGAACCTGCCTGAAGCCTGGGAAGGCCAGGGCGGCCGATCGGGGACACCCCAGGACAGGAGCCAGGAGGAGCACTGTGCCAGGGAGGAATCGCCCGAGAAGGACAGGCCGGAGCTGGACCCAGTACTACGGCTGCCCAGAGCTGCATGGGGCTGTGAGTACTGGGGCTAGTGACTCTGCATTGGGAACAAGGAGGGAGGTTGCTAGCTAGTTAAGTGGGGAGGTGGTCGCTCTGTGTGGCTTTGCAGAGAGTGGCAGAAGAGGGCACCGGAGGGGTTTGTTGGGAGAAAGTTCACTGGTGCCGAAGACGACCAGCAGCACCCACAACTCACCACTGGACTGGAACTTTGCTCAGGACTCCTGAACTCTGTGTGCAGACACATTGCTCGGTGTCTGCCCTTCCAGACTGTGCTACCACTGGGCCTGTGGGGCCTTGGCTTGGATGCAGCCCTGTCTTACTTCTCCCCCTATATTTCCCCTTGTTGTATTTCTCCTCTCATCCCTCTGTTAATAAATATTTCCCTTTCTTATATCCATTGTACTTTTCCTGTGGGTGGGTGTGTTCACTCTGGGGGGTTGGAACAGGTGCCCCTGGGGTGGAAGGAATTTCTCCTGCTGCATTCCTGTGCGCGCCGTCTCTTGGCCAGAGCTGCCTGCAGAGCAGACTCCCTCTTGGCCACGAGGGCGCTAAAGTTACAATAGTAAGGAAACCCTCTTGACACTTCTAATTCCAGATGTTTAGAAGCTATTCTTTTATTCACTTCACGTGGGCTACAGCATCTTTTTTATTAAAAGAGGCCTTAATTTTCTGATGCCTTCAGGCTAGATTATGTCTTTGTCTTAGTTGGGCAAGCAAGAGAGTAAGACTCCTCCAACTTCATATCCCTGTACTTGGCCTACTTGAATTGTGGGTCTGAGTCTGCTGTAGAATGCAACACCTCATCTCCAGATATTCAGCCCTGTAACCAAGTGGGCAGGGCTGGGGCAGAAAGAAGGAAGGAATGGGTGGAGCTCTACTTTTGCTCCCCGTACTCACTGGGCAGGAAAAGTTGGAGGAATAATCTGCATCTTTTCAAGAAGTGCAGAGCAAAAAGGGAGAAGTGCAGGAATTGTGGCTCTCTGAGGTCCATTACATGCTGCACACCACCTTCTCAGGGCTGAGCCCCGGGGCTGAATCTAGCCTTATGTGATCAACAGTAATTTTCATCAATTACAGCGTTGTGATCCAAACCACAATGCAAATGGTCAGTGCATTGAATGATGAACCTGGACAGCTCATTTTTAGAAGGAGTGCAATTATTTTAAAATGTATGGATTTACTACCCTGAGACCTTGTGGAATAAGGTGGGCACTCTTTTATAAGTAAACAGAAATAGACATCCTTCTGCATGTTAGTTCATCACAAATTATTGAAAAGAAACGACACTTTTGTTATTTAAAATGAAAAAAACGTTACTTACGTGTGTACATTTTAATGATATCCCTTTGGATCAGGGCTTGCTGGGTGAGCATAAAACTACAACTAGCATTTTATCTTTCCCTCTTCTTAATAGCAAGTTAACTGCTTCATCTTCACATTGCCCACTCCTTAAGTAGCTCAAACTTACTTTTAACTGTTACATGCCAACAAAACAGGTTGCTTAATTGATTTGACCTTTCACAGTATTTTTTAATTTTCAATCTTAGTTTCATTGTTCCATCTGGCACTTTAAAACGACATCTGGTTAACTGTACTTAACCAGCTGATCACTGTACAGTTATTTTTAAATGTAATGTATGCTTAAACAGATGTTATTTTTATAGATGTAGATCTAAACTGCATTTGTATACGTGCTATGTCTGCATAAGTTCTTTCTGCAATTCAAATGTTGACACCAAAAATTACAAGCCAGAATGCTTATGAACTCCGCTATTATGTTACTGCACTTTTTTGCAGCTTGTTAGGTAAACATCAATTCAAGTTCTTTTTTCTCTCTTCATTGCACATAAATAAAACATTAGCATTTAGTTTATAAAGTGATGAACATTTTGCCGTGTTGGATTTAGCTTTATAAATACAACTGCTGTCAGCAAGAAAAAAGGATTTATTGAATAAATAATAAGAAAGCTAAAGGAAAATGAAAAAAATATATATTATGCAAAACATGGTGTCTGTCAACAGGTCACATAAGGTTCCAGTTCCATTCCAGTGCTATTGGTATGCCCGTGTGAGATTATTTCATAGATATTCCACCTTTTCAAGGTAAAGTTAATCTCCTGAATCAATATATAGACTGGTGGAATAACTCAAGACCTTTAATCTATGCAGTAAAACACTGAAACCTACAACTGTCACAAATAACTTGGGGCTAGATTGTGGACCTCTTAGGGTGAGCACTCACTTGCACCAGAAATCCCACTGAAGTAAATAGGAATATTCACATAAGTAAATGATCAACATGGAGAGTAAGGGTTGCACAATCTAGTGCTTACTGCTTCTGCATATGGCATAAAACAAATTAATCCAGAATGCAGCCTTAGTCTCAGAAGGCCAGCTTCTGCCACCCTTATATCAAGTAGTACCTTAGTCCTCCAATAATCCCATTGAAATCTTAAAAGCCTGCTTAGTTTCAAGTTTACCAAGCAGAAAATGTTCTGCACTTGGCAGACTTTTTCCAAGAGATTAATGGGTTCTTCAGCATACAGTGCTTCCTGCCCCAAATAAAGTCTGTACATGTCACAAGTTAACATAATATTAAGGTGTTTGCATAATATACAAGGCTGTATGTTACTTCACACAAAGGAAGTGGTCACAGTCTCAAATATTTTGCAGAGAACTTTAAAGTATCATTCTCAAGGTTAAAAATTGCTGTTATACATAATACCTCAGTAATTGATAGACATTTTCTCTCTCCAGAGTCCATTTTCTGTGAAAAACACCACATAACATCTGTTCATAAACAGTCCTTCTGTGAGAACACTGACACAGGTCTTGAGCTTCTACCGGCTCAATTCCCCTGCCAAATACAGATGGCACAATGTATTTATACAGCTGAATTTTTTGTAATACAAGCCCAACTATATCTTCAGGTAAGACTCTGGGCAAACATGTGCTCATGTTATTCTACTGACTTACCTCAAGTCATTTAAACTATTCCCTCTGACACAAAGACAAATTGTATCACAGTTATGTAAGTGTTTTGTCTCAAAATCACCGTCAGCAATCAGCACAGAACTCTACAGAGATAAGGACATTTGGGGCAGTAAAAGAATTCCAAGTCTCATATTAATGAACTAACAACTATATTAAGATTCAGTACTTGGGGCTAGTCAAGATGATGTGATGTACATATTTGTCCTTGTATGGAAAATATTCAGGTTAGCAGTTCAATTTATTGTTCTTTTAAAACAGAAATGTTAACCAAAACGAGACAGAGATACTGCCATTCAACCTCTGAGTAGGCAGTGATGGAGGGGGTAGGTTAATCACATTTTATTGCATATTATGACAGGTATCCCCCTAACGCAATTCTAAATGAATACTTCCAAATAATGCATTCAGAAATCACTTCTCTGTGTAGTTACATAAGAATATTGAAGACCTTTCCGGTATTTATGAGATTTCTTTTGCTACTTCAAATCTGACTTCTCCTTCTAATGTAGGTTGTTGGCCCTTTGATATCCTGTACTGCTGTCCTTTCCAGGGCCGGCTCCAGGCACCAGGTTACAAAGCAGGTGCTTGGGGCGGCCACTTCGGAGAGGGGCGGTACGTCCAGCTGTTCGGCAGCAATTCGGCGGACGGTCCCTCACTCCTGCTCGGAGCAAAGGACCTCCCGCCGAATTGCTGCCGCAGATCACGATCGCGATTGCGATCGCGGCTTTTTTGTTTGTTTGTTTTTTTGTTGCTTGAGGTGGCCAAAACCCTGGAGCCGGCCCTGGTCCTTTCTGATCCTGCATATAAAAACTTATAGGGATGCTGGAACAATTTGTATAGTGGGGGTGCTGAGAACCATTGAACCAAACTGTAAACCCGTAATTCCAGCACCTATGGAAACTTATGCAGATACCTCACTTAAAAACTTCAGTGGGACTAAATATGCATTTAAAATAAAGCAGCAGGATTGGAGCCCTCGAATCTAGACAAATTCCAAAAACAAGAACAGCCAAAGGAGGAACAAACATTCAGCAATGCACCATTGAGAATCTCCCACCTGCTCAGATTTAGATACTCTGAAGCTCACCCAAATAAATACATCAAGGAACACTTACACAAAAACATGTCACTAGTTTATTTCTCTGTCTTTATTATAGACTGGAATTACATATGGCAGACACATGATCAGGGAACACATCCACAACACACACTTACATTATGTAAACCACTTGGGCTCTATCCACCGGAGGTGCTGCCAACAGGCCTACATTATATTCCTCCATCTGAGTTCAGGAGCACACATGTAACATCTGCAGTCTAATGTAGGCTAACCCGTCTTTCTCTAACGCCCTGGAGATGATTTCTACACCATCATTCTGTGATAGTGTCATGATCTCATTTCACAATAGATACCACTCCCTGTAGGCTTATTACATGTGAGAAAGGGGTCCAAAAAGTGAAAATTATTTGCTGAGAAAAAGTTTAACCTCCATTCTCCTTTCCTATATTTGTATTGCACAGATGTAACACAATGCTTGTAATTTTTTTTTTAAATAAACACTAAGATATTCAGTTGGGTGATTTTTTTTGGATGGGGGTGGGGAAGTGAGGGAAGGGTAAAATCTTACCCCAAATCTCAAATATACCAAACTGGAACTTCTTTAAAGGGTTTTTCCATTCCTTGACTCTTAGCAAGTCTTTTTTCTTTAATGAAGTCCATTTGGGGAATTAAGGGGGATTTAATCTACATAAAAACTTGGAAAAAATCAGAATTCCGGCTTTAAAAAATCCTTTAATGATGATGCGCAGTGACCAATCAGTAAGAAACACATACATTTAGGTCAGATTTTTAAAGAAAGGATATGTATGTTTGTGTGGGTACAAGCAACCCATAACCAGACATTGATTCTTCCTTTTAACTATGGTACCTTTAACAAAAAGGGTGTTCCTTGGAGCCTCTCATCCTCCAAAATGAATCAGAAGTGCTTTTTAAGGGTGACATCCACCCCTATGCAGGGCAAGCATAAGAACTGTGCTTCACTTAATTCTCACTTATGTCCTGTTTTGGGGGTTTATATGGACTTAAATTGTAGCTATGCCTTATGCTGGCTCTCTGTACTGGGTGGATTTCACCCTAAAAACTCTCTATGACTTCAGTGGGGCCAGGACTTCACCAATATCCATAATAAATCTAAGCTAAAACCAAAAGACACATATAAGTAGAAATATCAGCAATTATGTCTTTCTTGGTGTCTTTTAATTATTTAAAGGAAATTCAGATACTACAGTGATGGATGCCCATATATGTACCTGAATGGACAAATAGATTTAACAGGGAAAGAAAGTGGTTTTGAGGTTAAAATAGTAGAATGGGACTCAGGAGATCTGGTTCTGTTCTTAACCCTGCCATAAACTTCCTGTTTGACCTTGGGCACGATACTTAGGCCCAGATCCTCAAAGGCACTTAGGCACCTAACTCACATTGAAATCCCCCATTGAGGATCTGGGTCTTCATCTGCATATGCTTCATCTGCATACGCCCATCTGTAAATGGACATAATACTTTCCAACCTCACAAAGGTGTTGTGAAAATAAACCCATCAAAGTTTGTGAGGTGCTCAGATATGACAATGATGCATGCCACAAAAATAGACAATAAATAATATACTCCTCTGTAAAGATCTTTGCAATTCCTTCTTTGGATTTGGGAGGTTCTCAGTTATACTTTTTTTTTTATAAGCTGACAAGAAAAACTTGTTAAATACACACGAGTTAAAAAAGAGATTATGTGGGAAAGGATGCTGCTTACTTTTTCATACTTTATCATACAAGTATTAACAAGGAATGATACAAAATGCATTATTCCATTTAAATATTGTGTGAGCTCACGGCCTGTAATTTGATTTGATGCATTGTAAGCAATGTCTTGACACAGTGTATGCGATAAATACAACTCAATGTATCAGACATTGAGTGTGCTAAATCCACAGTAATGCCTCCCTTTTGTAAGTAGTTTATGCTCTAATACTTTTCATTTTTGTTGTGTCAAGTATCTATTGAAAACAAACTGAGGACACTGACAACCAAGTACTTGCTGTTAGAGAAATCTATTATTTATTTCTGATACAGCTAAAATGTTGCAGAGTGAATAAATGATGGAATAATTTCACTGTTCAGCACATTAAAATGATTATAAACAACTATCTCCTTCTAAACACTCACAATTGCATCTACTCCTCTCAGCATTTTTTTCATTTTATGGTACCCTTTAAGTCCCCAGTATTATTTTACTTAAATGGTGTTTCAACGGCACTTAACACATATTATAATGATCAGGTCTTCAGTTTCATTTTTTTGAAGTTCGTTTTAATTACCAAATAATATCCTATTTGAAGAGCACATCTTTGATATTTTTCTCTGAATTTGGTCATTATAATAGTTTGTTCTCATTATCAATATATTTTTAATCATGTCATTAATGTGTTTCATTTTCATGTTTTTGTTTGCTACAAACTGTTGTCTAAAGATGGTCAAACCAAGACAGGTAATTGATACATCTGTTGTGCTTCACACAGCAAATGGTAGATGTCCAAGTGTCATTCAGACTATTCTTTGTGGGCTAGGTTCTGACATGGACTATGCACTGACACAAAGGACAATGTGTATGGATGTAAAGGTGCAGACCAGACTACCTGGAGCTTGGGTCCATGTGCACTGGAGTAAGTGGGGCTACTTGTCTGTGTGGATCCTTGGTTCCACATCCTACCCACTGGCTAGAGAAGATAAGTCAGCACAGAGATCTAGTTATTAATGCCGAGCATAGCCCCAGAAGTAAGTATATTACTACTCTCCGCACCCCGAGGAGGAAACAAGGGGGCACTGAAAGTCAGAAGGGGTATTGCTGAGTCACAGTTCCTCCTGGGAGTATTCCTGGGATGTTGGAATTCAGGGATTCACCTAAAGTCAAAATCCCAATATAAACAATGGGAAAGATCATCTGAGATGCACCTAACTTAGCAGAATTTTGTTGTGAGATGTATACCATGTGATCTTTACCTAGTGCTGTTCATTGGTTCTGATCAGCACATTTCCCCCTGTCAATATTAAGTTGTCACTAGCTGCTCCTAAGATAAACACTTTTGGATATGGATAAGGCATAAAAAGCTCAGAGCATATGCATCAGCCGCCAGATCTTGTTTCATAACAATAAAATGGCAGCGTCAGAGATGGATTAAGAGTAAATGGAGCCCACATCGATCATAATTGCCCCAAAACTTCCTCCCAGCATTTCCCTGTTCTCAAATGAGCTGCTGAGGCCTGGGCCCCTGATCAGTTTGGGACTAGGAAGATCTCTGTAGCATCTTCCTGAAGCCTCCCACAGCATCAACCAGTTTGCACAGAATTGAGGCAGACAGGTGCTTTGTATGAGTTGATGCTCCTATACTGTATATGCTGGATGCTAGGAGCTTGGTCCTCTATGTACCCAAATTCACAAGACCCATGTGACCATGGAATATGGACCCCGCTTTAGTGTGTCACTGGAAAAGGATCTCTCTGGGACTAAAACAGCATGCCTGCTATAGAGACCAGTGCTGTGTGTCTGCCAACTACAGCAGTGGTTCCCAAACTTTAACAACCTGTGAACCCCTTTCACCAAAATGTCAAGTCTCACGAACCCCCTCCTAAAAAGGAATATTTCCAGGGATTGTCTCCTTTACCTGAGTATAAATTATAAAAGCAGTGATCTTGGAAATATAAAATTTGTTTTTATGACATGCTTATTACACACTATTTATTATTAATTATTATTTATCATTACAGTATTTTTATTACATTATGAAAATGGCAGCACTCTTCCAAGATCTCACTTTCGTAGCTTGTATCACTTTGAATAAGCTTGTTATAAGACAAGGCTCCTATGTTTCATCAAGAAGTATCAGATGTGAAACAGCATGAAGGTATCTAAGAAGCCAACTCAAAGAGTTCCTCTTATACAAGCATTCAGGTCTTGAGCAGTTCAAGCAAACAATACACGTTACAACAAAGCTTAAACTTGTTCTTCATAATAATTTTAAAAACAATACTAGCTGCCTATTTAATTTTAAAAACGGCAAAAAATATCCACCTCCCTTTCCATTTCTTATAAGGAGTCTTGAAGTTTAAATCTCCTCAGTGTGATAGATGTGCTTGCTTTGATCTGCTTAGCTCTTGGAAGTCCAGGGGCTCCGGGCTGCTGGCCCTGTGGTGCCTGGAGTCCCTAAGGACAGCTCTGTCCACCATTAGGGCATTTTTTCCCCGAGAACCCCCTGTAACATTTCGCGAACCCCCAGGGGTTCACGAACCCCAGTTTGGGAACCACTGAACTACAGGTTAGACACTAGGACCCAGCTGAGCTGCAGCTGAGGAGCTCATAGCACAACTCAGTAATGGAGCTGGGTGGAGCACAAGTCACCTCTGTAGCCCCTGGTCCTGGAAAGACTGGGAACCTGACCAGTCCTGCCATGTAAGTTGGAGCAACTCGAAGGCTGTTCTAATTCATTTTGGCTGCCAATGGCCATAAGAGGCTGTTATACCAAGCATGAATTACTGGGACACAGGGAAGCCCTGATCACAATCCATATTCCAGAAGCAGGGTGGTTTAATGGTTAAGAGATAGTCCTGGGAGTGAGGAAAACTTACCTCAGGTAGTCCACAAGTCACATTGAACTCATCCACAGATCAGTATATTACTTTAGATGCCACCCGACGATGGATACCCAAAAATGGACACCCCCAGAATTGGAGGCAATTTTTTTTTAAAGTGTGTTCACCTCCCTATGCATCAGTCTCTGTAACTGAAAAATGGGAATAATACTTCTCAATGTACATACCTCCCAAAGACGTGAGGCTTAAAGAATTAATGTTTGTTAAGATCTTTGGGGTCTTTGGACTCAAGGTGTAACACGTGCAAAATAGGATGACTTTAAATAGTATGCAATAAACAAGAACGCCTTTTTAGATGGTCTATAACGGTGTACAATTTAAGTCCTAGCACTGCTTTCTCTGAGCTGTCCTGCACCTATGTAGTCCCAACAGCAATGTCTATTGGGAAATTCACAAGAGTTTAATTAGATGTTTGTTTTAATAAGATTATTTAACAAAATATCAGCTCTTCCAGTATGATAATAAATGAACTGCAAATACAGTTTAGGAAAATTACGTTTTTATTAGCGGGAATTAAAACATCATGGTACTGTACTGAGTTCTTATAATAAAACCTGTGTATATTTAAAAGGCATTTAATACATTAAGGTCTGGAGCCTTCCCCCAGATATGTAGGCCACACAGCACTGCTAATCTTGTAAA
Organism: Emys orbicularis; assembly: GCF_028017835.1. Classification (NCBI taxonomy): domain Eukaryota; kingdom Metazoa; phylum Chordata; order Testudines; family Emydidae; genus Emys; species Emys orbicularis. The sequence goes on from NC_088689.1 coordinate 122,190,001, forward strand.
ATTAGCCTTTCTGCCGCAAACACAGTAGGAGATTTCACAAGAAATCTATGTACTCATACGAGCTTATGTAAGTGAGGGTTGGATTGAGCCAGAAATAACATATTATATAATATATGAAGTGTTGTTGTAGCCATGATGGTCCCAGGATATTAGATAGACAAGGTGGATAAGGTAATATCTTTTATTGGACCAATTTCTGCTGGTCAGAGAGCCAAGCTTTCGACCTTACACAGAGCTCTTCTTCTGGTCACCTCATACAGAACCTGAAGAAAAGCTCTGTGTAAGCTTAAAAGTTTGTCTCTTGCACCAGCAGAAGTTGGTCCAATAAAAGATATGACCTCACCCACCTTGTCTCCGTATATTACATATGAGCACACAAGGCCAGATTTTCAGAGGTACTGAGTAACCTCAGCTTATATCCACAATACATATTGTGTATGTACACACACCATTCTGGGTGAAATTCATACCACACTTACCTCACCCACCTTGTCTATCTAATATCCTGGAACCACACTTCACTCCTGCTCATGAAGCTCAAGTCTGTGCAGGGAACTCTCTGAGAGGTGGATGGGGCACAGCATATACTGCCTTGGAGCAGGTCATCTGTGAGATTGCAATGCAGCACTATTCTGGGGTTTTGGACAACTGGACCTGGTGTGCAGTGCAAGGCATAATTGGTGCAGAGGGTCCTATATGGACTGTCCATACCTAGGAGAATTTCACCTCAGGTAAGTGAGCCAGAAACAGATTCTCTCTGGGACTACTTATGTGACGATAGTTCATCACCTGAGTAAGTGTTTGCAGAATCAACCACTTAGATTGAAGCCACTCCAGGACAAGGACTTTGACTTCATACTAGTGCCCAATGCACCTAGCACACTGTACGTGCTATAATAAATAATAATGTGTTGGCATTACATTGGCATCTCCTGCATGATCAATTTCCTGCTGTTGCAGAAGTGTGAGTGTTGGTGGACTTTGATCTTTCTGAGATTTTATGTTTCTATCATAAGAGAATCGTAGCACATAAGCAGTTTTTTACTAATGCAGTAAGTAAGGTGGCAATATATAGTGCATGGACATAAAACAAATATTAAAAGGGACTGAAAACCATTCCTACACCATGAGGAAAAAATCCCCTGAAAAATACATATACAGTAGCTATTTTACACAGACACTACTTTTCACCCTCTTTATAGATTTAAAAAAAGTAGAATCTGTTAGGAAGTGCTAAAAATATGTGAAGAATATTTTAACATATGCATTTACTAATATTGGGAGTGGTGGAGGTTGTTTGTTTGTTTTTTGCAGTTTCCAAGTCTGTTTCACCTACTGCCTCATCTCTCTCTCTCTCTCTCTCACACACACACACACACACACACTCAGTTAGAAATCTCAGATAAAGTATTTATGTGTATACATAAAACAGGCATGCATTTATGGGAAAAGATAATGCAAACATTCTTTGAATAATTTGTTGGAGGGTAACAGTTTATACACATTGCACAATTATAATTTATGGGAGTTTCATCTTTTTACATCTCTCCAGAAACTTGTATTAAATTAGAGCTCTCAAATCAAACTGGATAGTTCTCTTTTCCTCCTAGTTTATTGCATCTTGCCAATTCCAAGTTTTCCAGTTTTCTGACACAATATTGCTCCTGTCCTTAGAGGTCATGAAGCTATTTCTACTCAAAAAATACTGTAACCACTGTAAAGCAATGATCAAAGGATTGCTACAAATTCAGAGGATGAAAAACTTGAATCCTTCTATTATCAAAATATTTTCAAAGGTTTCCCTTTTGTATGCATATCAATTGCTGACATGCATAATGAGATCATGGGGAAAATACACAGCTGACCTGAACTTTTAGGAATAAAAGTATAAAAAGTAAAATGAGTGAGCTAATAAAACCAGTGCATGACCCCTTGTGTTTTTTGGGTATAAAATAACTGAACTTTCTTGTGAGTGGAATGAATGCTTTGCGCATTTCCCTCCCACTCTCCCCCCCCAAAAAAGCATGACTGAGAGTAGATGTACTAATAATGGTTTTAGCTGTCTATATACTGCATAACGTATTCCGAATATTCCGGTATTCGTATGTCATGGACAACTCCAGCATATTTCAATTTGACTTCAACTTCACCGACACAAAATCTTGACATTGTCTTGCCATAAACAATGCACACATTATACAGTGCATTATACAATGCATGGTATTTACAAATACATCTGTTTGCTTTAAGAGACATTGGTTACACCTCAGTTGCTATATTTATAGAGTTTTGTATACAGCATGGGTCACCCTATTTGAGAGAAAATTTAAGAGCTCTTTAAGAGCCATATGCTGCCTTTATTCCACACTCAGAACTTCCACTGTCATGGAAGTTGCATAGGTGAATGAAGGACAACATCTGACCCTAAAACCGTAAATTGTAGCAAAATCAGAATAGTGTGCAAATCCTTAGGACCAAAATCTGAATTATTTTGGTGCTTAAAATTTAAAGAATTGAAGTGCTCAACTCCCAGGGAAAACTCGGGTGTCTATGATTGTTACCCAACTAGAAATTTTCAAATATTCACATATAGAAGATAAATTATCTTTACATCAATAGAAAGTTACTTATCCAATCTCCCTCTCCCAAAACTGCACAACTGATATTATTAAATTAGGAGCAAGAAAGCTAATAAGTCTGATATTAAAAACAGATTCAAACACGACATTTAGAATCACAATGTGATATTGTCAAATTACCCTAATACTTCTATTCCAGGAATAGTAATCAAAATTCTCTGCGCTTTTAGTTTGTGGAGATTTATTATTATATTTCGGTTATTCTCTTGTTTTTATGTATCTATCTTAAATTTCCTATTCAACTATAAATAAAACGGTGTGTTGATAGTTGGAAATATAAACATCTTATGTGTATAATAAAAGTGTTTATTTCTTTTAAAGTCTTACCAGTATACTTTGCTTCAATTAAATTAATGTAGGACAGTAAGATAAAATATAAATCAACATCTTAAATTCTAAAGTATAACTAAGTTATAGATTTTGAATCATGGAAAATTCTTCTCAGCACTATTTTAGATGGTAGATTCACTCAACATTTTACCATTGTTTATTCTTTAATAACTAATCATCCGTCTTGGTCTTTCAAAAGTTCCTGGCATTTCACTAGTTTACACATTGATTGAATACTGTTCCCAGAACTGCAGGTGGCACCGTGCCAAATGCTGTGCTAATCAGCTGGAAGATTTATTCCAGTCGAGAAGTGTTATAAACATAAGGATTCATAAGGCACAGTGTTGAAAATGAATACTGATGCTTTCTTTGAGATGGGTGAAAACTTTTTTTGTGAGCCTTCGATAAGAAACAATGACAGTCTTTACGATCTCCTTCTATCTGTGGGCTTTGATTTGAAAAAACATGTTCATTAATACTTAAATCAGGTTTAATAACTATCAGTGGTTTTAACAAATTAAAATATAATTGTACAGTGGCATATGCAGAGCAAATTACACGTGAAAAAATACATGAGGAAATTCATGGATTAACTACTATGCATTTGAACAGATACATTTGCTGCAACAGGATATATTATTATACTAGTAGATGGGTGGAGAGAGAATACAAAGGAAGCTGAAAAAATTCAAAGGGAAGCAGCTGGCAGGTAAATGCACTGAGCCAGAAAGGAATAATAAGGAGAGAGGCAGTGAGTGGAAAACGGAAAGAATAGTAATTTCTTAAATAAAGAAACAAAAAGTAGAGGGAAATGTATGCTGCAGTTTGGAGTACTATGAAACACAGATTACAGAACAGCAAACACATGTACTTAAAACAGAACAAGAGGTAATTTGCTTACTTGAATATGACTGTAATAGGAAACCTCCGTTACGTGGGATCTATTGAGAGAGGAGAGGCTAAACCTAAGAGCCAGAAGTGTCAGAGAAGCCATAGATAATGACTGAAAGAGGCTTGTATAATGGCTACTAGAGTAAAAAGAACATATGCTGAAGTTAAAGAAACAGCAAAACGCATGCAGCAATTCCATCCCTGGTGTGCCTGCTGCAGTCAATGGAGTCATGCCAGGGATGAGTTTAGTCCATGATCAATACCAACGCCAAGATTTTAAAAACTCACTAGTAATAATTGTCAAGTATCAGAGGGGTAGCCGTGTTAGTCTGAATCTGTAAAAAGCAACAGAGGGTCCTGTGGCACCTTTAAGACTAACAGAAGTTAGTCTTAAAGGTGCCACAGGACCCTCTGTTGCTAGTAATAATTGGTGTCTCAGTTTTGGGTGCCCAACTTGAGAGGCAGGGGAGTCTTATTTTCACCAATTTTTTTAGGCTTTTGACTTTCTTCTCCCAATTTTTTTTGTAACAGCAAAAGGCACAGTTTTAGCCCAGACAAAATATTGCCTTTCTGCTCTCTGAAAACAGTTTTAGGAGGGTCTGAGGGGATGTCTACAATGAAGCAGGAAGGTGTGATTTCCAGCTTGAGCAGACACCCACACTAACTCTGAGACAGCACACTAAAAATCAACAGAGGGTCCTGTGGCACCTTTAAGACTAACAGAAGTATTGGGAGCATAAGCTTTCGTGGGTAAGAACCCCACTTCTTCAGATGCAAGTAATGGAAATCTCCAGAGGCAGGTATAAATCAGTGTGGAGATAACGAGGTTAGTTCAATTAGGGAGGGTGAGGTGCTCTGCTAGCAGTAGAGGTGTGAACACCAAGGGAGGAGAAACTGCTTCTGTAGTTGGATAGCCATTCACAGTCTTTGTTTAATCCTGATCTGATGGTGTCAAATTTGCAAATGAACTGGAGCTCAGCAGTTTCTCTTTGGAGTCTGGTCCTGAAGTTTTTTTGCTGTAAGATGGCTACCTTAACATCTGCTATTGTGTGGCCAGGGAGGTTAAAGTGTTCTCCTACAGGTTTTTGTATATTGCCATTCCTGATATCTGACTTGTGTCCATTTATCCTCTTGCGTAGTGACTGTCCAGTTTGGCCAATGTACATAGCAGAGGGGCATTGCTGGCACATGATGGCATATATAACATTGGTGGACATGCAGGTGAATGAGCCGGTGATGTTGTAGCTGATCTGGTTAGGTCCTGTGATAGTGCTGCTGGTGTAGATATGTGGGCAGAGTTGGCATCGAGGTTTGTTGCATGGGTTGGTTCCTGAGTTAGAGTTGTTATGGTGCGGTGCGTGGTTGCTGGTGAGAATATGCTTAAGGTTGGCGGGTTGTCTGTGGGCGAGGACTGGCCTGCCTCCCAAGGTCTTTCTCCTCCCTTGGTGTTCACACCTCTACTGCTAGCAGAGCACCTCACCCTCCCTGATTGAACTAACCTCGTTATCTCCACACTGATTTATACCTGCCTCTGGAGATTTCCATTACTTGCATCTGAAGAAGTGAGGTTCTTACCCACGAAAGCTTATGCTCCCAATACTTCTGTTAGTCTTAAAGGTGCCACAGGACCCTCTGTTGCTTTTTACAGATTCAGACTAACACGGCTACCCCTCTGATACTTCACACTAAAAATAGAAGTGTTGCCGCAGGACGGGCTAGCTGTCCCGAGTACAATCCGGTCCATGTCTCTCGGTATGTATTTGGGTGGCTAGCCCATCCTGCCAGTCATACAACCATTTCTTTCTTTTTTGGAAACTTTTTATTAAAGCAAAGTTACAATAAAACGTTAACATATTACATCAGACATTACTTATTACTTATTCAGGATCAGGTTAATATTCAAAGAACCTGGCTAAAGATTCTGTCTTGCTGGCTGGGGAGCTCTCCTCCTTTGGGTATCCTCTTTTTGGTGCTTCTCTTGTATATGTATTTTCTGTGTGTTTCAAACTGGACTAGATCAAAGCACACTAATAAATTGTTAATGCTCATCAGCAGGGTGCACATAGACAGTTAGTCCATGGCAGGCTAGTGCAGGGTAGATTCATACCCCAGCTTTCTGCAAATTAATTGTTTGTTTCGATAAGCCCTCAGTAATTCTGTCTACCAAGTAATCTGCAATGTCAGACCCTCAGTTTCATTCTTGACAGTGAGTGAGAAAGGTCAAAAGAAGGAACCCTATTTATGATGTTTGGAGAGTACCATTCACTGCAGTATTGAGATGCAATCTTGAACATCGTCTTGTTTGAAATATGGTACTAGGCAGATAAATTCTACAATCCAAGATGGATGTAAAAAGAGAACTCTTAATACTCCGTTTCCCCCCCGCTTTTATGAATCATTCTGGTTTGGTTTTTAATCTGACATGAGATGCAGAGAATGGCAAACTTCTGAAGTATTCAACAGTGATGTCTATTATGTATGGCTAGATACAGTACCCAGAATATCAGGTCATACATTGCATTCAGCTTATAGTAAGAGAAAAGAAGGTAAATATTAAGCACAATCTCCCTAGGATGGTTATGCTAATGGGACTCTTCTTATTGAACAAACAAAACAAGCACATTATCATCATGATATCTCACTCCTCCAAAATCTTGGGAAAAATTGTGCCAGGAATTGTTTGGCAGAACTTTCCATTGATTTTGATGAAAATGTCTGCTTTAAAACCAATGACGGTAATAGAGGAAAGCTTTTGCTTTCCTCTCTGGTGCACAACAGCAGACTCCCCTGTGCCAATGTTTCCAGGGGTCAATGGTAATACTAACGTGCAGGTGGCAGTACTGGCCCATTAAAATCAGGTGGTCACCTCTGTCTGGGTCTTCTGTGGCCTAGCCCTCCGGCCGGGTCACTGAAAAGGTTAATCCCCTATTGAAGTACTCAACGTCCCAAAATGAAGACCACCTTCAACAACTGTCCCAAGTTAACATAAAAAAGGGGTTTTGCCCCCTCTGGGGTCAACTCACAGTTCTTTTCACTCTTATCAGAGCACTGGACATCTTTTCAGTTCCCATTTTCCTCTTACAGAACACTGGCTCCAGGACTGCATCCCTAGAGCCAGGCCCCTGGAACAAGGAGTTAGTTCAGGGGTCGGCAACCTTTCAGAAGTGGTGTGCCGAGTCTTCATTTATTCACTCTGATTTAAGATTTCACGTGCCAGTAATACATTTTAACGTTTTTAGAAGGTCTCTTTCTATAGGTCTATAACATACACCTCTACCTCGATATAATGCTACCCGATATAACACGAATTCGGATATAATGCAGTAAAGCAGTGCTCCGGGGGGGGGGGGGGGGGGGGAGGGGCTGCGCACTCCGGTGGATCAAAGCAAGTTCAATATAATGCAGTTTCACCTATAACGCGGTAAGATTTTTTGGCTCCCGAGGACAGTGTTATATCGAGGTAGAGGTGTATAACTAAACTATTGTTGTATGTAAAGTAAATAAGGTTTTTTAAATGTTTAAGAAGTTTCATTTAAAATTAAATTAAAATGCAGAGCCCCCCAGACTGGTGGCCAGGACCCGGGCAGTGTGAGTGCCACTAAAAATCAGCTCGCGTGCCGCCTTCAGCACGCGTGCCATAGGTTGCCTACCCCTGAGTTAGCTCCACTCCTTTGGCTCAGCTCTCTAGCCACAACCCAGCTCAGCTGCTTTCCACTACAGACAGCCCCTAATTGCTGGGTTTCCTCCCTTTTTAAGTCCTATACCCAGCACAGGTGTGGCCAGAACAACTTGCATTTCCATAAAAATGTAGGCGCTCAAAGCTCTCAGTGTTTTGCAATAGCTAGATGGAATTATGGCTATTGTGAAGTGGCTGTAGGAAGCTGTTATGTGCCAGCAAGATCTAAGATTCATCTACAGGTCCCCTTTCGTAACCAATCATTGTTTACAGTTTTATGATTTTTACCCAAAGCCATCGACTGAAAAGTAAATCTTAGTAAAAGCAGCCAGAAAAGATCAGAAGAGTAAAATCCATTCAAAATTTATTCAGAAAATAGTAAAAGCATTTTAACAAACAAACATTTACAATCACTTGAAGACATGGGACACGAGCATCAAAGACCTGAATGTGCTAGATGAGTGTATCTGCTTGGAAAGCAGTTGTAGATTTAATGCAATAAGGGGAAGTGGAAAGGGGATGAGGCAACATGAATTACAATCTTGTGTTTATAAGAAAAAAGTGTTTGTTGGCAGTATTTCACCATGGTTTTAAAATGATTGCTACAAGAATGAACTGATGTCCTTCCATTAAAAAGGAATAAGATAGTTTAAAATGCAAAAAAGGTTAGGATGCATAGATATTTCAATATTATGTACCTGAATTATCTTCATCACAGATTACTAAGGGTATAACAAATGAGTAGGATAATAGCTGAATAAGCAAATACTGAATAGCGAGAAAGGTCAAAGCAGCACAATAAACTATTATTTTTCTAAGTATGCATGAAGCACTGAAATTCTGATACCTTATTCTCATGGCAAAGACTGTAATGAGAACAGGAAATGACACACCATGAATCCATTGTCTTGACAATGATGTAATGAGAATGGGAAATGGTAAGAGCATAACTAATTTGCCTTCTGATCCTAAAGTTGTTATCTTGTGGGTCTGCTCAGATGCCAAAGAATGAAGGATGTTGGACATCAGTGGGAAAGCGGAGGGAAAATCACAAGTAGAATGACATTGTATTGTCTATAAGTAGAGGGCACTACAGAAATAGACTACAAACATTAGAATTTGCCTGCTAAATTACTAAAGACTGATGCATTAAATAAAGATTATAAAGTCTTTGCTCAGTTGCGATTCTCACACATAAGGCAAAAGTTGAAATGGCAGGATGAGAAATCAAAAAGTCTCCCACAGATGGAGAAGTGAGAATGATAGAACAAATCAAATATAGAAATTCAAGATGAGTCCAAGCCACATGTTCAGTTCCAGATCCAAAGGTCAGGCCCATATCCTGAGGGAAATACAACTGGGGACATTGTGGTACTTATGACCGATTTTGAGATTCATATGACTTATCTGCTTCTCTTTTGTGGCAATCAGGTGCTATTTTTTAAATTCATTTAAGTTTTGCATCCAGACCACTAACTGAAAGAAATGAATATTATTTTCATTCCTTACTGTTTAGATCAGGGTCCTTGGATTAAAGTGGTCAGTGTGAGATAAAAAGGCGTCATGCTAAGAACTGAACATATTACAAAGAAGGGTTCAAATCATTCACAATTTAAAACATTATACAGTCACTGCCCCCAGTCCTCAGGCAGCCAGAGGATTGGCATGGATAAGGCAAGAGGTGCCAAGATAGCTTGAAACCCAAGTTTGGATCAGGCCCCTCTATTTTGAGCTGTGTGAAGTGCAGCTTGGATGGAACACAGAATCTGGGTCACTATTTGAAAACACATTTTTTGGCAAGGTCAGTGGGTGCAGATGCATTAGTCAGATCTTAATGTACCTTCTTTTGTTCCTAAACACCTTTCAGAAGTATACAGTATGTTTTTTAGGGTTAACAAAAGCATATACCAACATCAGTAATTCTACAGACTATCCAGCATGTATTGATGCATTGGTATAGCTTGTCTGTGGCTGTATTGTTACCAGTCAAATTGCTATTTATGAATGACACCAAATCTTTAGGGGGAAAAGTATGGCAAAGTTATGAATGTCTAAGGGTCCTGGTTTGCATTTTGATTTATATTTAAAATATTGATTCCATCAAAGGGAGAGATACAGGAAGATCATAAAGAAAATGACATCTCCAAAGGGACAATGAAAACAGCAGATTGACTGATTTATTTGAAGATGGGGAGGAGTCACATTTTTCATTTTCATCGTCAATGTATTTTATTAATCTCATTTTACTGAAGTACAACAGGCTGCATCTATTGATGTCATTCAATACTTTGTAATAAAAAAGATCACTAACGTACTTAAGGATTCTCAGTTAACGATCACGAGTCATTATAGTTAACCATGATGGATATTTTTCTAACATTATCTTTTTCAATACAATAAGATGGTAGCGCAAAGTTACCATTTTCAAAGACGAGGTGGGACAAGGATTTCCTTAAATGCTGAACTGTGGATATAGTAGCAATAATATCTGGTGATAGGGTACCAAATTGTCCACATTACAAACCACCTTCAAATACAGTAGCACAGGAAAATGTGCTTTGGATAAAAGTTACAATTTTTTCCCTCTGAATGCTTTTAATATGGATTACAGAGTACCCTTATTAGTATCAACTACAAATTGACATAGTACATCACTGCATCTACTTGAAAGAGACACTTCGTTATGTCTCCAAACTAGGGATTGACACAATACATCATAATGGCTCCAAAACTGTTGTCAGCACTATGTATTATTAATATTTTCAGGCACCTATATTTCAGCCCATGTCATGTTCATTATGGATTGAAGCTAAGGCACCAACCTGCAGTTATGAAGCAAATAACATTTATTTTATTTTATTGCTTTACCTTTTGTATCATTAGAAAACGAGATAGCATGGCAGGTATTTTACCCACCTTTGGACTTTTAATATTAAGTGACCTCCTTCATCATCTCCCTGTTTTACGTCTTCCCGGTATGCGCACACACACACACACACACACACACACACACACACACACACACACACACACACACACACACACACACACACACACACACCAGTAAAGATTATGGCACACTCTTAATCTGGGAACTTGTTGCAGAGGAACTGGGAGAATTTTCCTGTTGCCTCTTACCTTATGTGGGATGGTGACTGGGAGAGTCAGTAACCACATCCCCTGCTGAAGGGAACGGGAAAAGGCCAGATGGTGCACACTGAAAACCTGGTAGCAGAGGGGAAGAGGAGTAGGTAGTTGACTGGGCCCCCATCTGAGAACAATAAAAATTAAGGAAAGTCTCACTCCCAATTCCGGTAGTTTATTTTTAATGATAGTGAGATGCGCACAGTATAAGGGAGGGTTATTCCTTAAACGTAGGAATAACTGCCTGCTGCGACCACTTACAAGTTAGTGGAACTATTCATTAACTCAAAGAAACCCAATACACTTTTTAAATAAAACATTCAGTGTCCTTTTGAGAACTGTCAGATTATCACCACTAGGGATGAGTGAGCCTCTCCCCATGCCCCAACACCCTGCCCCACCCCGATCCCCCACCCGCTCTCCAAACCCCTTGATCCCAGCCCAGAGCACCCTCCGGCACCCCAAACCTCTCATCCTCAGCCCTACCCCAGAGCCCGCACTCCCATCCAGAACCTGCACCCCTTCCCACACCCCTGCCACAGCCCTGATCCCCCTCCTGCCCTCCGAACCCCTCGGGCCCAGCCCAGAGCACCCTCCTACACCCCAAACTCCTCAGGGCTCAGGGGGTGCAGGCTCCGAGCAGCGCTTACCTCAAGTGGCACCCGGAAGCAGTGGCATGTCTCTTCTCCAGCTCCTACGTGGAGGCATGGCCAGGTGGCTCTGCACGCTGTCCCATCTGCAGTCACCGCCCCTGCAATTCCTATTGGAGCACATAGGAGCTGGAGCTGGGCCATGCCGCGGCTTCTGGGAGCCATGTTGTGCTGCCCCGACCCTGCGTCCCTGCCAGAGAACCAGAGCGGGGCCGAGCCACATAGTATGACTCCTGACACTGCGCCCTGACCAGAGCGCCGGAGCCAGTGGTACTTCCACCTTCCTGACTGAACTTCAATTTGCTGATTCTGATCCAGGAGTTTATGTTGTTGAGTCTGTGGGATAGCATGCTTTGCATCAGAGGTGAAGGAAGTGTATCGCTGAGTATTATTTGTGTGTTGTTGGCATTTAAGGAGGTGAAGTCTGACAATCAAGCTGTAAATGTTGAATTAGGGTCAGAGAGAAAATGGACTTTTATAGTTAATCTCCCCTCCTTTCCAAACCTCTTAAACAACATGAGTTTGAAAGGTCAACGCTAACTCTGACCATACAGCAGTAATATATAGTCAACCAATTATGGCACCGTATTGATTAGTTGAATATTTAATATCTGGTAAAAAGATGCTTCAGACCAATGTATTGGACACTCCCATCCTAAATTCTCTGCTGGTATAAAAGGGCAAAATCAGTTGAAATCAATAGAGCTGAGTCCATTTACACAGCCACAGAATTGGCTGTGCAGACTGGACATTGTTTAAAAACATCTACTTTTATTAGGAAAAAAAGTCTTTACAAGTATGACAGAAAATCCTTTCTAATCCAGTGGCCTTTTAGGAGATCTACAGTATAACTGAATGCCTTGTTTGCATTCCTGCTGAAGTTAAGTGTGAGCTTTGCTTTTTATTCCTCTACCTACTAGAAGCACTACATAATTCAATTATAAGTACCTCCAGGAACCTTCTAATTATATGTTAGCAGGTCAGGAATGAAATAGCCATGCTACCCTTTAGTCTGGAATAACAGACTTAAAACACTGGACAGAAAAGTTCATCTGCTCATTAAGAGGCCAAGTGTAATGTAGTTAAGAGCTGCAATGAGCTGTTTTGTTGGAGATCTGAATGTCTGGGGAAGCCCCTCCAAAAATGGGGAAGTTAGTGACCTTGCTTGTTACTGATTGATTAACCAAAGAATGAGACGTTGGTTAAACACATGGGAATCGTTCATTGTTTTATTGGGTTTATCTCGGACGGAATTCACACGAGGAAGGAGTATAAGTTTGCAAGAGCAGAACAACCCCCCCCCCACACACACACACAATAGAGACATGAGATGGTATTTTTTCAGAGAGGTTTCTGCATTGGTCTTAATTAAATCTTCCCCAGGCTTGCACGGCTTTAAAAAAAAGTTACAAAACAAGAACATGTCCATCAGGCAGGTTTTTCTAAGCTCTGACAGCTCTAAATGCAGGCAGCTGCAATACAAGCTTCTCCTCAAATCCTTGAAAATGACCTTAACCTCAGGGTGAAAGATAATGTACTTGCTATGCTCACTCTGCACAGAGTGTCTAGTGATCAGAGGCTCATGGCAAAATATGTATATTTTTTCTTATGATATAGACCATTGTTCGCTGGTAACTCATGTGATACCACAACATTATCTCTCTGACAGTTTGATTTTTTTTAAATGTGAAGGAATGGCATGAATTCAAACAGACCGTCACTTCAACATCTAGACAAATGACTTTGTAATGCCTTCTGAGTTAACTCCTCCATAGCCACATGGATACACCATTAAAAAAATTATTTAGGCTCCCAATCTTCCTTAATTTATACCAAGGATGGGGAGGGCTAACACAGATCCCAGCATATTGTGCAGCCCAGTGTTACTTAGGGGCAGGTTCCTCAGCCGGTATAAATGGTCATCCCTTAACTTCAGTGGAACGGTGACAATTTACACCAGCTGAGGATCTGCCCCAGGAAGTGCTGTTTAGGGGCAAAAGAACACAATTATCTGATAGCACTATAATCAAAGCGGTTTTTAATAATTAATTAAATAATCATTAGCAACAGACATCACCTCTCACAGAAAAAACAATCCTGCATTAAAAGAACATTAATAAACTTGCAAAGTCATGCCCTCAAAAGTTAGGAAACACCAGAATTAAGGTTTCCTGTTCCATCCAGAAGGATCCCAACATACACCTCTACCCGATATAACGTGACCCGATATAACACGAATTCGGATAGAACATGGTAAAGCAGCACTCCGGAGGGGCGGGGCTGCGCACTCCGGTGGATCAAAGCAAGTTCGATATAACACGGTTTCACCTATAACGCGGTAAGATTTTTTGGCTCCCGAGGACAGCGTTATATCGGGGTAGAGGTGTACTTTCGTACATGGTGTCTCTGAAATCAGCCACTAGCCAGGTGTTCAATGTCCAAAAAGCAGTGCATACACTCCAGAAGGAGGCTTTAGGAGAATTTTGAAGAAGGATACCCTGGCACAACCTCAGGTGAATCTCAAAGAGAAACTACAGTAGAATTCATGGTCCTCAATTTCCTTGGAAGGATGGAGGGCTAAGTTAACCCTAGTGGGCTCTGAGTTCGGGTTTTCTGGGAATCTAGCTCTCCCACACTGGATGCTTAGACCACTAAGATATGCCCCCAGGTATAGAAAACTCCAGAAATGAAACATGTACCCATTGTCATGAAGGATCCTCCTGAATTTTGAAGCATCTCCAGGGTAGCTTTAATTTCAGTTACATGTTAGGAGAACAGGGGGGGAGGGATAGCTCAGTGGTTTGAGCATTGGCCTGCTAAACCCAGGGTTGTGAGTTCAGTCCTTGAGGGGGCCACTTGGGGATCTGGGGCAAAATCAGTACTTGGTCCTGCTAGTGAAGGCAGGGGGCTGGACTTGATGACCTTTCAAGGTCCCTTCCAGTTCTAGGAGATGGGATATCTCCATTAATTAAAATTAAAAACAGATCCAAACATTTTCTAGCAGGGCATATAAAAATAGCAAAGTATTATTTAAAACAATTGATCAGGAAATTCTCACTGAGAATTCTCATTTATTTTGCAAGAGTATCCTGAACTAGAATGGCAGGAGACACAGCCACCACAATGTGCACTCACAACTGAATTTAACATTAACAGGATTGTAGTTAGCAATAAAATATATACGTGTGTGTGTGTATAATCATAGTCTTATAACCTTAACCATTAACAGACACATTTTCAAAGCAGTCTCCACAACAGGCCTGCAAAGTGTCAGATCAAACCCATTGGCATGAACTGAACCATGCATTTTACACACACAAACACATCTCAGTATACACCGTTGTCCATTTTTCATGGACAAATATGAGCCAGTTGCATGTACAAATCGGTGCAAATTGTGTGTGAACATTTTTGAGGGCTGCTTTGACAGTTTGGCCCAAAGAGACCGAATCATGAAATAGAATAGAGTCCAAAGTATACTTTGAAATGTGTATAACTGAAACCAGTTAAGACACTTTATGCTTGCTATAAATTCTGTGGTCTCAATCAGCAGGATTACTAACTGTAAAAGTACAAGCTCCCTTTGCAATCAGAAGAGCTAGAAAGTTAGTTTGAAGATACAATCTTAGGCCCTCTTCCCACCCATACCTACCCACATGAATAATGTCAGTAATCTCTTTTTCCAGGATCAGGGCCTTAGATTCAGAAGAATTCTGTGGAAATCTGTGAAGACTATTCATAGAAGTCTCACGTTTTTGCATCCAGAGACTTCTGTCTCATCCATTACTGTTTCACTGTTAGGTACTCTTCCAATTTTGCTAACAAAATATTATTTGTTGGGTTCTTGGGGTGTTTTTTTTATTTATATGTTGAAAAGTCAACTCCCTGCATCCCACCTACATATTTTCTCCCTACCTCGGGTCTGATTCTCACTGGAGCAGTTAGAAGCTCTTTAGTTCTATAGCAGAGCAGCTGTATCCATGTAAATTATTTGTTCTAATATCGTTTATCTTTTTCTATTACTTAGATTGTAACTGTAGCATTAAAATAGGGAGCAAAATAGAAATCAAAATAGAAAACAATTTTCAACTAGAAAAGTGTATTGAAAGTGTTAACATAAGAGATTGTCAGGCAAATTTTATAAACTTCTACCAATGAACTTTGAATTACCTTGCCCCTTTCATATTTTCCAGTTAACATACATACATCTGCTCCTGCCATGTAATCAACTGATTGTTACACAAGCATTTTCTAAAGCTATGACAAACTCAGATTTATGAGGTCAAAATGTTCAGACTTAATCCATTCAATAGCTGCAATTTATCGTCTGATGATAATTGTATACACAAACATTGTAATGATTTAGATGACATAGTGTAAAGATGAAATCCGTTTATTTTAAAAGGGTTTCTAACCTCTAAAATATGTTGCCATGAACACCTTTCTAGGTCCGCTTTTAACAACATGGTTATTATTGTTTTATTGATCAGGATTTTATTACTGATTTGACACTTATATTTCATGTTAATCGAAAAAGGTGTAATTTTTCTGCAAGAATATGACTGTAATTAATTATATCATTATTATGTTTTCAGTGCATTCCATTTAAAGAGGTCTAGAAAGTAGTGCTTAATTTATCATACATGTATTATAAGGAATATGTAAACCTCTTTTAAACAGACAGAGAGCATGATCCTTTTGGAGATGATGGGATATGACATAGGCACTATATTTATAGATTCCTGCCTCTATAGTGACCTGATTTTATAGTGTCAGATATTTTGGAATGGGATTGTAAATTAGCAATTTAGAAAGCCTGGATTGCTCACAATATTACCATCAGTTAGTCTTATAACGCTAATTACTGGTCATCCCATAATGCCTTCAATAGATCAAGAAAACAATCTGCAGGCAGGGCAAAGAATGGTGTGTCAGAATAACACTGCATTACATATATGACTCCTTGAACTTGCAAGTTCTGCAAATGATTAAATATTACTGCAAACAGACTTTGGTATAGACAATAGTTGTGTTCATTTACCTTTTCTAAACATGAAGCAATGCTTGTTGTTGTACACTTTGTACAGGCTCTAAAACGTTTAGCTAAATGTGAAATTTAAATTGATCTTCAGGTTATTGCCACTGATCTTTTCACTTTTCTAAATGTAACAATGTTCATTGCTGGGAATAGAAACCTGTATATACATCAGCAGAATTTATGCTTTCAACCAACATAAACTTCACAGGGGGAACTACTATATATAACCAAATGCTCATGAAATGAAGGATTGTCTTGTGTTATCACATGCTGTACATTGTGCAATATCATGTTTGCAAACTTGTCACATAAATTCAAATTCCATTAGCAATATCCCTTGCCTATAGTCAATTCAATTGCCTTACTATACATTTGCACTAGTACTCTGCGGTAATGGTTTTAATCCATATATCTAATATCATGTGTGCAATAAAATATTATCAGTGCTCATAAAAACACGCCTTTCAAATTACACCTGTGTTTTATAAATACATCCGCATAAATAATAACCATATTCAAAACGTGCAGATATTTGTATAATGCTAATTATTGTTTTCCCAGTTAAAATACATTCAGTTTACAACATTCAACTGACATAGCATAGACACTCAGGCCCCAATCCTGAAACATTTATGCCCGTAACTTCACACATGAGTAGAATTAACCACATGCTTAAGCTTTGGTAGGATCATGGTCTGATGGTCCAATTCTGCCTCCTTTACTGATGCTGAGCAGTACCTTACCCACTGATACCACTGAAATCAGTGGAGCTCCATGTGGGCTCAGGAATCCACTTTCAGAGACTAGTTTGAAGGATTGGTGCTTAAGATACTACTCAGCATGATGGTAGCAGAATGGGGCCCTAAATATTTGAAACCACCTATTTCGTGCTGACTACTTAAATATTGTATGTTTCAGTTGGGGGGAACTAAAACATACAACTCATTATAAAATATAAAATGAATACCTGAGCTTGTTCTGTGGTAATGATATGCAGATGCCTGTGTTGCTTCATTGTTCTTAAGCAACACTAAACTGGCTCACATTTGTCACCCTTTAGATTGCTAATAAACAATAATGTACCAATATTTTTGACTGTAAAGGTATCTGTTTGAAATGGTCAGTATAAGGAAAGATTTGGCTTAACAGATGATATAGCTTATCCTAATATTGTCATGGAATGGGTGAGGAAGACAAGCACCTTGCTATATTTTAATATGGGCTGAATAAATCAACAGTCATTGCTGGAAAGTCTGTTCTTGGAAAGTTGTCATGGAATGAAATTATGAGTCCCAGTTTGTTTTAGAGTGCTTAAACGGACACTCAACTTGCTGCGTAGGCAAGAGAACTGTGTGAAATACGCAACATTTTTTATTGTCGAAATATGCATAGCAGTAGGAAGGACCCTTGTCTAGGACAGAGCAACCAGGGCCATGTGTCCGTCAAAGCTTGGTCCTGGACAGGCTGCTCCCACTTATGGAAAGCTGTGGCAGCTGATAGCTCCCTTGAAGCCTTGACCTTTTGGTCACTTACTCACTGAGGCTCTTTGTCTCCCTCTAGTGGCTAGACCAAATATACAGGTTTATAAGTCTGCTCCTAAGAGGCTAAAGGATAGAGCTTGTTAGAAAAATTCCCAGAAACATTTTTGGCTGGAATTTGCCAATTCGTCAAAATCAAAATGTTTTGTAGAGACAGTTCAATGTTGACAATTTCCACTGGCAGCTTCGGGGCGCCCCGCTGCGCAGACAGCCTCAGAGTCAGGAGCCCCGTGGCTTCCAGGGACCGTGGCTCCAGAACAGCCAGCCTGGGAGGCTACCCCAGAGCCACGGCCCCATTCCCTTGAATGGAGAATTCCTGCAGTTTTGATTTGGTTCTGAACTGGAGCAAATTCAAAATTTCAAAATAGCAAAATCCTGGAAAACGGAATGACTTTTCTCTGCCCCGCTCTACTAATGGACTTGGCCCTTTAGCTCAAGCAGTAGAAGCTCATGATTTTAGATCAAAAGGGGTCACACACTATTGAGGATCAATAAGCCACAGGACCCTGGAGAGACCTGTGACCATTTCTGCAGGTGAAACCAGAACAGGCCCTGGCCTCTTCTACATCTGCCAAAATTCCCCAAAATCTCTGCCACCACTCTTCTACATGCTACTGTGAAAGGGTAAAACCACAGCTTTTCTAGATGGGGATGGAGTTTGCAAATGGAAATGCAACAAAACAAAAAGATTTGGGCTTTTCCAAGACGGGGTACAAAATGCTTTAGAATGCGTCTATGCTGCTGCTATCTCCTTAAATTGGCTGTCTTGCAGCAACAGGGAGAAGAGAGTCCAAGAATGTTTCATGTGAATGGACTTGTGCTCTAGTAGGGCAAAGAGACCATGCTGTTATTTCTGTTTCCTTGGGTGGACAATCCAGCCTCCCCCGCCTTCTTCCAAGAGCATGCATTACTTTTATGAGCAAAGCACCCATTAGCATGTTTTACATGTTAGTTACTAAGAAAGATTGTCTTCCTGGAGCTCTGTCTTGATCTCTGGTGTGCTGATTTTCAGCGGGGATGGTTTCAGTGCAATGGCATAATAAACAAGGCATATTTCTTGTTTTAGTTACTGAACTAGTGTTATCAGAAGAAACGCTGACATTTGGTTGGCGCTCTCGTTTTCACAGACTCTCTCTATTACACTTTTCTGATAAGAAACCTCAGTAACAGAAATGTACCTCTGAGACTGACAAGAAAACACAAACATCGTCAACAGCCTCATTCTCCTCTTACACCCATTTTACACTGGTGTAGGAGTTACTCCTGATTTGCACCAGCGTATACATAAGGGAAGAATCAGTTCCAACATTTTAAAGTGAACTTTAAGGACTCTGATGTGAGGGATCAGAAGTCACAAGAGGTTCTGGTTTCTCATCCTGAAACAACCGTATACTGTTCTTTTCAGATGCCACAGAGGTAAGCACAGAATAAATACCTAGATAGCTACAATACCGTCGCCCCTGCTCCAAAAAAAGCACAGGACTGTGACTCACATTCTCCACTAATATAATACAACATTGAGGGAATGGGTCTATGTGTTCAAAATCAGTGGAGTAGCAGCTTGTGTTGATGGTGTCCATCATGTGTGTGAGTGTATATGTTAAGGCTGGACACATAATGTAGCAATTGGATGAGATGCAATTTACAGTCAGAGATCCAGATATTTGGACATTCCCGATCTGGACCTTGTTCACCCAAGGCATTGGGAATTACCTTTGATGTCTTTTTGGCAGGGGTGGGAATATGGACCAGGGGCCAGCAAAGCTCTTCATGGCAGGGGACTGCTCCTATTTTCCACTCCAACTGTTTGGTCAAGTGACCATTCAATCAGAAGCCACCTGGAAGGGATTACCTGATAAAACTGTTCTCTCCTATCCCAAATCCACAAAATGTGGGGCACAAAGAAACAGCTCCCACAGGCTATACTATCAAAGAGAGAGCAAGAATGACCCCTACAACACTGCACTGATTTCCTGGGGCCAGGGACACTCCAGTCTTCTTCATGGTATTCCTACCGCTCAGGGCCTCAGGCAGAGATTTATTCTGCTACCACCAAAGGACCTGGGCTGTCTCAGGGCCAAGGTGGTCAATGCAGTGGCACAGTAGCAGGAAAGAACCTCTTCCTTCTATTATTGCTACAGTAATAGGGTCTCACTGCTTCCAGGCACCCCCTACACACCCTGAAGACCCTTTTCTAGATCTAAGGAGGCAGAAGCCTCAGCAGGCTCCCCTAAAGATAGTTGTCTGGGGAAGTTCCACTGAGCAGGGCTCTTTAGACCCCCTGGACACAAAGGTTGATCTCAAAGCCAGTAGGGGGGAAGTGGGATCCTGGAGTTGGGCGGGGAAGGGAAGCCTGAGAGGGATTGTGGGGAAGGGATGCTGCATTATTTAGAATATTCAGATTCTCAAATAAGGGCTGATATTTGAGCTAGTTAGGAAATATCTTTAGATAGGTTGCACATAACTGATATGTGTACCACTGCCCTCTGCTGGAACATAGCTAACCTGCTTATGCCAGATAGGCCCTTCTGCTAGCTGAATCACTGGAGATGGTACTTGTTTAGGTGACTAAGCAGGGGCTATTGTTTCACATGCCGAGTCAAGATATTGTAACAGGAGAAAACGGGATGGAGATAGGCACAAATCACAGCTGTTTGGTCCCCTGTTTTAATCCCCTCTTCCAAAGAGTATTGTGTGATGAGGTCAATTTGTACTGTGCTTACCTGGAACTCATGTAAGTAGAAGGGAAAATGCCAATTACTTACATTTAAAAATAGATCCAGAGAACATGTTCTATTTTTTCCCCCTGCTGATTGCCTGGTGGTTTTATGGCACTTATTGCTGAGAAGGAAATCAAAATACCATCACCGATTAGGCATGCAATACTTGTTTTTGTTTGGATAGCAATCTAGAAACAGAATGAGATGCTATCTGGTAGGGAAGAGATATGTACTCCCTATTTTATACCGTGTGCAATGCATGCATACCCCATTTCATACAGAAAGGCTTCTGGAACTGAGATGTTAAACTTAATGAACTAACATTCTTCTAGGAAAAATGCTGAGAAAAGTCCAAGGTGCATTAGTCCACAGATCTCTCAATCCCCCCTAAAGGTCAGTGTCCTTAATGTAAGAAATAACAATGAAACAGAATTCACGCCATCCCTGCAGCTCATTATGCAACTTGCCACAATGAAGTAGCCTTGACTTGTTTGAGAAGGAATCCAAATGTTAGTTATTCACATGCCTAAAAATATTTTACAAGCCACATAAGAGGGGATTGCATCTGCAGTAATAGGTAACAACTGTGAAGCAAAGGATGGCAATGAACATGGAGGAGTTAGGAACAGCTGGTGATTCATCTCAAACTTTGACTCTCATGAGAAAAGCATTCTTTATATAGCATAGAACTTTATTTGTGTAAAGTATTGAGTGTCTGCCTAGGGAATGGGATGTTTGGAACAAGATGCTGGGCTACTTGGTTGGACCCTTTGGGTTCAAGTATTTCAGATATTACAAGTGGATGAGTCAGAGACAAAAATTCCTTTCATTTTGAAATTTCCTTTCATTTTGCTTCAGCTTTTTAAGCACATTTGAACAGTTCATTTTTATAGTACAGTAGTAGAGGAATACAAGCAGACAACCACACTTGCTAAAGTTATCTCCAAATCTTCATATGTATTTTAGGGTGAGGAAAATTCTATCAAGGAATTCATAACTTGACAAAAGAGAGACTGATGGACTTTGCAGCCAATGCGTTAGGATTATTAAATTATGCTTTGTTATCTTCTTCACACATGGTAGAAACTTCTATGAATTATTCTCATCGAGATGATTCCTCGTTATAACGTCTGAAAACTCTAGAGTTAGAGGACACTTTGATTACTGATTTCACTACGTATTAACAATATCTCTTCTTCTGAAGAAAATGAACATTCACATATTCCACCCAAAACCAGCCTCCCCAGACTTGAAAGACAACATCAGTCATAAGTTGCTTGTCTTCACTTCCAAAGGCCCTTCACGACCTATCAGAGCACATTCATTATTGAAATGTTGACCACAGCCCCGACTACCCGTAATGCCAACCTCCGTTGCCCACTTGTTTAATTTTCAAATAAGCACCTTTGTGCTTTCTCCCATGCTGTCCCCCATCTTTGGAAGGAGCTCCTGTAAATATCCACAAAGCTACCTCGTTATCCTCCTTCAAAAAAACCCTTAACATTCTCCTTTGCTGTGATGCCGACAAAAAACTTGATGACAGTTAGGGCACTGGTCCACTGTTACCACTGTCTGTCATTCTGACTGTCATGCGTGGCCAGAAAGGGTTAAGCATCCTGCAGGATAAATGACCCAAATTCAACCCTTAGAGACATTTTGGTAACAATGTTTGTGTTTTTGTGTGTTTACATATATATTGTTAGAGGTTAACATTGTAATCAAACAGTCCCTGTCTATGCTGTATTCTGTTAATTCAGAGATCAAAAGGAGATCCTAACATATAAATGAACTGCAAAAATAGTGATATCACTTTATTAATCTCCCTTTGAAATGTATAGCAAATCACCTGCGAATGGCGGAAAATAAGCAATTGCCTTATGTTAATCCCTGTAGCTAATTACCGGTGATGCTTAGGAAATAGGTCTACTTCAAAGTCTCCAGGATTGCCTATTGTTCACCTAAGGACTCCGAGCTGTCAAAAGAAGGCCTGGAACTGTATAAAGATGTCTTGGGTCCTGATCCTTTTTATCTCAGATCTGCTTGATGCTTCATGCAGGGGAAGCTTAAGTCGTAAGACTGAGATCTCCAGTCCCACCTGGATCACCCTGGATATGAACATTGGACTATAACTTATGGACTGAAAGAACTCTTTGCAACTACAAAGCTCACCATCTGTACTATGAATCTGATCTCAGAACTGTACTCATGTTTGTATGTATACTGATCTTTTAACCAATACTCTCTCTCTCTTTTCTTTTTTAATAAATTTTAGTTTAGTTAATAAGAATTGGCTGTAAGCGTGTATTTTGGTAAGATCTGGAATATTCATTAGCCTGGGAGGTAATGTGTCCAAACCTTTGGGATCGGTAGAACTTTCTTATATGATGAATAAGATTTTCAGTAATCCTCATCATATTTGACTTGGGTGTCTGGGTGGAGGCCTAAGGCTGGGTTGCTTTAAGGGAACTGTGTTGTTGGCTTCTGGGTAACCAGTGAGGTTTTATAGAAGCTGTTTTGTGCTGGTTTGGCAAATCTAAGTATTGGAATATCCACCAGCTTTGGGGATTGTCTGACCCATTCTTTGCAGTTCACCCTAATTGAGTAACTTCAGCGTGGCTCCCCGGGACCCCGGACACAGTGACTAATATAATCTCATTATTTCCTTGTACTCCCATCTATCTGTCTGTATCCACCTGCTGTCTCTTGTCTTTTACTTAGACTGTAAGCTCTTCGGGGTGGGAACTGGCTTTTTGTTCTATGCTTTTATGGCACCTAGCACAATGGGGTCCTGCGCTGGACTAGCGCTCCAAAACACAATGGTAATAATAACACTAAAATAATAAGAGCTGGTTCTCTTTTGTTTCTCAAAACATGCGTGGGGAGTGACCCTAGAAGCCCTCCACATGAGCCACTCCTATTGACTCCAGAGGGGAATTACTCTCCAAAGTCAGTGACTGATCTGGTCAGGTAGGCACAAATCCTGCTCAGGCTCTCTCCTCATGTGCTCACCACTTTGCTACCATGAGCATCCAGTATAATGAAGAGTATAACAGGGAGCAGAGGATGCGTCTCATTCCTGCTATGTACTAGCTCACTGGGGGAGCCTTCCTTTAAGAAACTCAGTTATTCAGGGCTGAATTGGCACTTGCAGCCCACTCTGAGTTAGAAGCCATGAGCGGCCATACTGCCCCAGGAGCAGAAAGTGGTGGAAACCTTATAAGAACATCAGCATAAATTTTACAGGCATGAAACTGCCAGCTGCCTTTCTGAACCAAGCTGTACCTCCATAGTGTTGGAGTGTTGTACAGCAATAGCTGAGCACGATGCATTTAAGACTGAATCGTACAAGGTGCTGAACAGGTCCTGAAGGGCTCTGGGGACCCTCAAATCCCACTCAGAAAGACTGGCTTCACTCAGCACCTTACAGGATTAGGCCTCCACAGCACCACCAGCCCTTGGCATGCTTACAATGCATGAAACGGTCCCAGAAATCATCCAGACAATAATGCCGAATTCATCTAGGCTAGCTAGAAATTTTAATTTGCATTATTGTCCTTTCTGTTTAGCAGAATCCCTGAGCAAATTCAGTTGAGCATATTGGAATATATAGCTTCTCTTATTTTTCTTGTCACAAATTCATATTAAGCAGCTGCTGGTTTTATTAATTTATGTATTTTATTAGAATATTGTATTTACATAAGTTGTTCTAATGGCAGTGACATATCAGAAACCAAATGAAATATTTGTTGGCATGACACACAAAATTAATTGTTGCCTAGGGTCTAGTACACAGACAATAGCCGTTAATATAGCTTGTTTGCAGTAACAATATTGTACCAATTAAAGTGGGGCTAAGCTACTCAGCTCTGCGAAGCTACTTAGTCGATGCTTGGGGATGTGAGACTTTGCCCTCTACATCATGGGAAAATAACGACTTATTTTACTAATGCACGCCCTGCAATGGATTTTTTAAAATTTTCTTTAATAAACTGAAAATGTACTAGCTGTCTTGTCCAGTGTTGATTACTTTTGCACCCTTCTTGAATTGGGAACCGAAATCCCCACTCCTATATTCCAGTGCCTCATTTAGCAAGTGCTCTTGAAGACTATTTCTCCCTCTCTTATTCCAAGTAAGCCACAGGTCTGTCCTCCAAAAAAACTTGATAGAATTAGAGATGGACTCAAACCACAGAGTTTAGATCAAAACACTGATAATGCCAGGATGAGGGCTGGAGTCTACTCATTATAAAGATAGGGGCCATTTGCTAAATTTGGATCTGGACATAGTTTTGGATTCCAAACCACACCTCAGTTTGGAGTTGTACATAGTTGGGAATTTGGTTCAGGGCCATCTAATTAAAGCATATAGGATGAAATTCAACTCTGTGCAGAGAAAACAGTACAAGCCCAGTACAGCACTTACATCCTGCTTAAGCTCTATTTTGGAGGGGCTAAGCAGGTCTTAAGCGGCGCATAAGCCTTGCGCAGGTCCTTGGCTAGAGATGAATTTCATCCATAGGATAGGGAATAAATCTCCTCCACTGAAGCTCCTATTGACTCAGTGTACCTGGGATTTAGAAGGTAAGGCTAATGGATCCATGTCTTTACAGATTAACTGTCATGCTGAAATGTGCCCTGCATCAAAATGTGACCTTTTTGCTGTGAAGCATGTGCAAATTGCTGTGAACATATCTTGTGGGCATGTGTACATGTGCATTGGGGAACTGACATCTCAGTGAATCCCCTGACCTTAACCTGCCCTTTGCCCTCAAATTTCAGTGAGTGTTTCCTTTTCTCTCTGTACACTGAATCAGTGCAGGGATTCTGTAATACTATGTGAGACTGAACTGTGGTAGATGGGGGTGAAGCCTCCAGAAAGTCCCTCTCATTCAGATCCCAGGCATTTTTGTCCACCATGGAACCCAGACTTTGTCTGGACTCTGCTGTATGATATAGGGGGTTGGCTTGAGGTGTACAGGAAGGCACATGTTGATGGCTATGGAGACCTCATCAAAATGTGCCCACCCTCCCCCAGTTTTCACCCCTGGTCCCACAGAGAGAACATTTTGATGGGCTCCCCAGGCCTGTCAAAATATGCAACCACGGATTACACTGTCTGAAGTTAAGATGGCAGACAGGCATATTTTGAGATGAGACCACCCAGAGTGGAGAGGTTCTTATCTAATCAGTGGCCTGAGGGAAAGATTCTGGGCTGTGTTCTGGATGCTATTGAAAGCACTTTCTACTTTTGCAAACTACTTTTTTACTTCATGAAAATGTGCAAATCTGGACCTTGTGAAGAGGAGATTTTTATGTTCACTCAGAAAGGGTGAAATTAACCCCTGAGCAGAGAGCCTGCACAAGAACTATGTACCACTTAGGCCTATATAAGCCTTCAAAATATGGCTTAAGCAGTGCAGAGGCCTTTGCACTGGGTTGGATTTCACCCCATTGTATGAAAAAGGCATTTCATTTAGATTGTGCTGCATGCGCAATTTCCCATACAGCTGTATTTACAATATACTCTGGTAGCTGAGTGCAACCAGGATATCTAATGGAACAGGTAACTTTTGTGTCCATCCAGGAGGAATGCACTGCCAGGAGTTATCATATTTACAATATAAAGGGAGACATATTTTACATTTGTCCCAATTAACCTTGTAACGAGATGTATTGGTGTGCTTATTAATGACAGTAATGAGATGCAGACAAGACAATGCATAAAACATCATTGGGATATAAATTAAATTCGAACACTCAGATACCTTTATGCACTGGACATGAAGGGAAATTATTAAGAGGCAATTTCATAAAAAAAGGCTAATGAGAAATAAAATTCAATACTTTTCCTAGCTCATATCCATCAGTGTTAGAAACCTGTTTGACCACTGTCTGAGGAACTGTTCCCATTGATATTACTGTGTAAGCTATCAAATTAATTTTATGATTGTTCTCCTGGAAGGTTTAGTTGCTACAAATAGTTATATGTCCATTATCCTGTGACTATATATTAGTCTACATTTTAATTTGCTTTGGTTTGTATGCATAACTTAAAACTAAAAATGTCTTTTCCTATCGTTTATATAAGCTAATGTAGATATAGAAAGTTTGTTTCTCTTCTGAACCAAATCAAGATCACCTTACTCATGATACTTAAGGTTTTATAGATCAAGATGAAGGTCCCAATCCTTAATTGGCCTGACTAATTTTGTGCATGTGAGAAGTCACCTGCACGGTAAAAGGTTAACTCACATGCTTGAAATTATACATGCATTTAAGTGTTTTGCTGGATTGTGGCCTAAATCTTTCATTTCTACAGGCCCTCATCTTCATTAGAGTCAATGGCTAACTCCCATGCAACTCTGAAAATGTAGTGTGTACCTCTAAGCGAAATGCAGACTTTAAAATGCTTCTCATGATCAGTGATAACAACAAACTGATTACCATGCTGGGCTTTATAATAGCATTTCACTTTCTTTTCATTTATTAGAATTATAACAAACAGATAAATTACAGACACATACACAAACAGCTATGTAAGCACGGCTGAAATAGTCTGAAAATCACTTTATCAGAGGAGTGATTGGATCTCAATGGATACTGGAAATTATATACAGTACAAGTAATAGCTCATGGCATGACTTATAGTCATCATGAGAGGCAGGAGGCCAAAGAATAGCGCTTCAGATACATAGGAATTGTTCATGTTATTACAATCATACCCAGCAGTGTTATTTATTACGTCTTTAAAATACTAAATGAGCAGAAAGCACAGAAAAAATTGTTTTAAAAATGTTGCTTTATTTTGAACAGCATCGCACACCCATATGTGCTTTCTACAGTTAATGATTAGTGTCTTATACGTACAATATTTTTCCTCTGTTTAATTCCATAAATTAATTTTAACTAAATACAAATACATGACAGCCTTGATTTTCAGTTAACAGGAATAGAAGCTGTTCAGCACCTCTGAAAATCAGCCTCTAATATTATCACTCATATTACGGTAGCATCTAGAGACCCCCACTGAGACTGAGGTACTATTGTGCTAGGCACTGTACAAATACTTATAACGGAAAGAAACAGCCATTGCCCCAAACAACCAACCATCTAAAAATATATATATATATATTAAAGGTGAATAATAGCAGAGCAGAGGAAGGTTATGAACAGTGGTGAATGATCATAGGGTGTGCCACCTTCACGTATACCTGTTGGATTGAAAAAGCACCACACCTACTATCCCAAGCTCAGGCTGGGAATAGAACCGGGGTTTTTTGACTCACAGGTCAGACAGTACCCCATCCACTGAGTCATGCTATATCTCTCTTTTAGGAAGTGAACACCTACAGAGCCTGATTTCCTTGCCAGTTGCAGTGCTATTAAACAGGATTAATGACACTGAAGTCAATAGAATTACACTGGTGTGAACGAGAGCAGATCTAAGGCATGCTGAGTGCAAAACTAGTATTTTTCATGAAATCAGTGACGTCCACTCAACATATGCCAGCCTTTAAAGGTAAAATTGTTATTGTTGGGTTCGCTTGTGATTTATGCTGAAGCAAAAACAGAACCAAACTTAAAGCTAGTGGTGGCAAGGCCAGGAGTAATAGCAACTGTAATGAACGTGAGACATAACTCCAGGGGAGGAAAGTCTGGTGTCCTCATCTTGAATATTAAATGATCAATACGGTTTTAAATACAGAGGGGAAAGAAAAATTCACAATTCCTGGAGCATGGCTCACCTTGCTGGGCAGAGGCTGCTCTGACACACAATTCCCACAGGTTTTTGTCAAAAACAGATATATAGCTCTATCTGGAACAGGGACAGTGAGCTAGGTCCCCTCCCTACTGCCTTTATGTAACTGTATAGCAAGTAACAAGCAATCTGTTTGCACCTGACATTTTAAGTGCCAGTTGATGTGGGCTACCAGGAATCAAAAGGTATTTTTAAATTTTATTTTCTAATCTAGTTATTTTTTAATCACAGCAGCTAAGTGAACCAAGGAAGAAAACAGAGCTGCTGAACAACAAAAATTAAATTAGTAACTGTGCACCCATTGCCAAGGGCAACATACATTTGACAGAGGATATGATAATGACAGATGAATCCTCACTCCCCGCCTAAATTCTCTCTCTACAAAACAAATGCACAGTGTCTTAGATATTTTCACCCACATTCCAGTCACCTTCCTTCCACAGCAGCTGCTTGGAGCTTTGTCAGTGAAAGCCAATAGAGGTACAGTTTCCTGTCATTAATATAATGGGGTCACCCCAGTTTTCAGCTGACAGCACTGGATTTTTATGGCTTCTCATGCCTTTTCTTTCCTGTTCCTCCTTTGTCCTTTTTTTCATTTTTTTCCCTGGGAATTTTGCTCTCTTCCTCTCTCTGTTTCCCCTGTTACAATCCCTGGTGCCCACACTTTGATTCCTACACCTTCCACATCCCTTCTCTCGTTTGATAGAGTTGGATTGTTGGACTTCTGCTGCAGGCCGTAATGGCAATGAAACAAAGATAATACAATCCCATTTGATTTTGTTCACTGTCTTTCAAACTGCTCCAAACCACTCTACAGTGATGAACAATGCAAAGACAAGTAATAGCATGAGGCAACCCCAGCACAAAAAGCTGGGGTGACCTCATGTTTAAATATTAAAAGGCATGGGCCAGACTGTGACTGGCCCCTAATATGGCAAACAGTGAGGGAAGGAAGCTAAGAACTCCTGCCTATGGAAGGGCAATTCACAATTGAAGTTCCTGCATTCGCAACTTTGGGATATGTGCCCCTGCTGGTGGGGAGCAGGCATGGCACCACAACCGGCCTGCAAACCAGCTGGGAGGTCAGGGGAGAGTCTCAAAGGTGCTATCCCACCTTTGCTCTGGGGTCCTTAACAGTTCATATGACCCGACTTTTGCAGCTCAGATTTGAAATAGAATGGCGAGACGATGAGGTGGAAAGATGCAAGAAGAATATTCCAGCTGCAGAGGAGAAGGCTCTTGTATCAACAGTGTTCAGAGGAAGAGACGAGGTGAGTGTTAGATGAGCAAAGGAGTAACAGAAGGCACAGAAAGCATCAAGGGCAGATCAAGTGCAGAGCGGGTTTAAAAGAAAAACAAACAAACAAGAGGGCAGCTATTATACCTAGGAACACAGGAACTGCCAAACTGAATTAGACCAATAGTCCACTGAGTCCAATATCTTTTCTCCAACAGTGGCCAGAGGAAGATTCAAAAAATCCTGAAGTCAGCAGTCACCTGTCCTGCCCACAGGTGAAATACCTCTACCAGCCAAGATTAGTTTATGTCCCAAAACTGGAGGGTCCACACCCATTATCCCTTATGCATGCTAAGGAGCTAAATCAGACCCATATGATCTCTATGATATACCTGAGATCTCCACCAGTCTTGAAAGCAGAAGACCCAATGCTTTTCCTAAGCCCGGGCCTATGCACTGTTGTTGCTATGCCACCAGCTTGGCAACAAGTATTTATTATAGTTACTAATATAGGCCCAAACTCTTCTTGCCTTAGTCACAGAAATAGTGCCATGTGTCTAGATAAAGTGACTAGGGTTGGCACCTGTCCGGCAACTAATTTTTCCCTTTAAGGTAACCAAATACGCACCTAACTGATGCATCAAATACAGCGTATGCCACTTACTAATGATTAATAGAAGTTTGGATTGAGCTTTTGGCTTTCTAGGATTATCAGATGCTAATACACAATATTTAGCAGGATGTTCATGAAAGTGCACCCAATATAGAATACATTTTATTCCTTCAAAACCTCATTTTATGTAGAGAGAAGCTTTCCTCTTATTTTCCTTTGCCAGATAAACTCCAGAGCTGGGGAGCTTTTGTAATAAGGGGCTAGCAAACAATATAGAATTTTGGAGTGAAACCACGTTTAGACAGGAGACATGAGTAACAATACTGCATGTGTGGCAGACAATGGAAAGGAGGGATTGCAAACTAATAATGACAGAGCTATTTTATTATTGAATAACCAGCCTCAAATTTTAGAAACATAAGCTCTCTCATTTTCTATTGTTAATTTTAATTAGTATTTTCCCTCTTTCCATATGCTATTTATACATGTGCAAAGAAAATATACAATACATGCAATGTTAGCAATATAAGAGTTCTACTGTGTCTGGATTGGGAAAGGTCCTGGCAATGATTTTAGCTTTTGTAACAGAATATTCTCTTATCAAGAGTTCCTGCTCTGCTTAAAAAATAGTTCCCGATTTTCACACACTGTTATATCAGTGCATTCCAAAATGCACTGAGTTGCGAGAAATATATTGAACACTGAAAAAATAAATAAGTAAGAGTTTCAGTAAAAAAAAACTGACTTCAGTGGCCTTTGGATCAAACCCTGAACTGGGATTAATGACAGTTTCGACTTCAAATCTCTCCTTAAATTCACTTCTGTGGTGATGCCTGAAAACACATGACAATAGTTAAGAATCTGATGTGCCATGACAAATCCTGATTTTCTCACTGTATTCTTGCACTTCTCCTGAATGTCTGTTGTACTCTCCTGTTGTGTCTCAGCATAATTAGACCCTGAACCTGCAGTTCCCTGTGCACAGGGACACGACTGCCCCATACACAGTGAATTGCAGGAACAAGGCCCTTTGGGGCAGGAACCATTTTTTCATTCTGTGTGAACAGTACTTAATCACTGATTGAAGCCTCAACATGCTCCTACAGTACTACTAATAAACGATAATACATTTCCTCCTTCCCTTTCTTGCCGGGAGTCATGCAACTCGGTTTACTGTGAGCAAAACAAATTGAAAAATTGTCCACATACATTTAAATTTGAAAGTAGATTTTGATTTGACTATGGTTACAAGCCTTTTCTGTTCACTCTCTAGGAATATCCTAACACACAGGTTTACTAGCACAACTACTCACAAAAAGCAAATTATCAACTTGATAGTGGTAAAAAAATTGTTAAATCTGTATTGCTAACCACCAAAATTCAAAAATCATGAGTCAGACCCCAAGAAATCATGAGATCAGCCCCCAAATCATGAGGTTTTTAAAAAAAAATTACATGGTATTTTGGTGTGTCTTATGAGTTTTGAACTCCCTCTGCCCACCTGTGTATACTTAAATATGCAATTTATGGTGCAATAACCTGCAATAACCATAGCTGCCGAGTTTTGTGCAGCTCCATGTATGACATTTTTTGCAAATAATTTCTAGATATGACAAGTACATAATTTGCATACTGCCAAAGAAAGGGTCATATAAAAATGATCATATAAAATTTAAGGTCAGTATACCCAAGGAATGGTGGGGGAAGGACATGGAGCGGCCCAAAACTTGGCCACTGTGGTGTTAAAGGGTGTGTGGGGAGACGTGGGAAGCCAGGGCAGATTTGTTTGTGGGGTGTCCGTATGGAATGTGGGAGTAGCTGAGGCTGCCAGAGGCACTGGATGAGTGGAAGTGGCAGGAAGAAGCTGGGGGTAGCTAAGGGAAGCTGGGTTTGGGGGTGTATCCAGGGGAGGAAAGATGGAGTAGAAGTCTGCTGAGGGAAGTGGAGCTGGGGTCAGCTGAATTTGCAGGGGGGTCCACAGAGGAAGATGGGGGGAGGGGCTGAGGACTGGGTGGAAGCTGTGGGCAGCTGGAACCTGTTCAAGAGGGGGTGCTCAGTGAATCGGAGTGAAGGTGGGAGGAAGAGCTGGTTATTGAGTGGAGGAGCCTGGGGCCCCTCATGTTCTGTTTCTGCTGCCACATCCCTTTTTCTGCTACTACTGCTTCCACTACCACGGCTTGCTTGCTCTTCCAGGTGCTTTCAACCCACTAGGATCCAGTCGGAGGAGTAGTGAGACAGAGGTCACTTGGGTGCCTGCACAGCAGTTGTCAAAACAGCCTCTGGGACACACAGCCTTCAGGCTGGACACACAACCAGCTGGACACACAACCTTCAGGCTGGGCTGCCGCAATGCACAAGGGGTGGTCTGCATGTGTGAACGTCGCACAAGATGCATGACATTTGGAAGGTATGTCAAAGACTTACACAGGTGCTTAGGTTTACACACAGAGTAGTTCCACTGACTTCAATGTCTAACATCCATGTGTCTTTCTGGAATCAAGGGCTTCATTAATAAATCAGCTCTCAATGAACACAAACATTGCTATGTGACAAGTAAATAATCAACATAACAAGAATCATGAATATTTACAATTAACTGTTTGCACACAAGCTGCATGCCTAAACATTTGTCAGTATTTTTAAATACTGAATATAAAAGCAAGTGAACCTTTTCAAACAAATATTTTTGGTTCAATATTTTGACCTTTTGGAAAAGAATTTTTCCAAGATTATCCTTCAATTTTTTTTAAAAAAAAATTATATTATTAGGAAAAGTATTTAGCCTATTGCTAGTTCTGTTAACTGCAGTTTGGAGGATATGGTTTTGGTTTTCATTTTTTCAGGCTGTTGCATTGCCAATTTTGATTGGTCCGCTTAGTTCCAGGGTAGATTTTTTTCAAAATTAAAAATTTCAGTTTTGAATGTTTCCAGTGACTAGTATAAATATTTTCATTTACATTTTTTCTCACATGAAATTCAGGAAAAAAATTACCAAAAATAATGGAACAAAAATGCTTTTAAATTTGCAGAAATATCCACGATTTAAAAAAAATCAATGAGTTTTAATAAATACAAGATGAAAAAGAGAAAAAAAATTGTCAAATAAATTATTTGTTGTAGAATATTTGCTCACCTCTACTGTGAAGTGAAATCTAGGTCATGATCCTGCAAACACTTACACATGTGCCCAGCACAACCAGTCCCAATGAGCTGGTCTTAATGTCTCTAACCATAAGATAATTAAGTACCATTTTCATCACACAATTGATTAAAATGGCTTGACCCTACTCTTTCTATAGAGTCATTGAGAGATTGAAAGAGAATCAGTGTCTGCAAAGTAATGAACAAGTTGCCTTGCAAATGGAAATAGAGAAAATACAATGTTCCAAAATAGATACAAATTATATTTTCCACTCATATTAGTGTCTTGTCCTAGGATCTAAAAAGCACTTTACAGGTGGCTATTGTTATCTGCAGTTGACAGATGGGTAAACCAAGGCATAGGGGGTTGAATAACTTACCCAGTGTCACATGGGAAGTCTCTGGCAGAGCCTGAAATAGTAGCCAAGGGTGAAATCTTAGCCCCATTGAAATCAATGGGAGTTTTGCCATTTACATCAACGGGACCAGGATTTCACTCCAGATTCCTATGTCTGTGGTTTCAACAGCTAGAGAGTACTGTCATACTGCTTCCCAGCTTCACAATTACAGACCTAAAATTGGTGAGCCTGCCTACCTATGGGTGACTGAAATTAAGACCATGGAAAATACTTTCATAGAAAAAGTACTGAAAAGATTACAAAACTGTATTGACAATACAACCAAGTATAGGCTGTACCCCGGAGGTGAAATTGCAGAACAAACTAAAAACCCATGCTTGCAACATTCCAAAGACTTTGACCAACAATGTTATCTGTTACAGTGTAAACCAATTTCAAACCAATGATCAAACATTAAACAAACCTATGCAGAGTAATTGAACTAATTTGTGGTCCACGTTCATGTGGAAAAGGGGGTGTCAGGTTTACTGCAACATTCATTACTCAAAGGTAATGACTAATGTAGTTTCTGCAGACTATCCCCAAACCTATGTTATACAGAAGACAATTCACAATATTGCCTGCTGTACACACAAGTATATAATTTTATTGTTCAGTTTAAAACACATTAACTAATGGGATATAACAACTCTATCTTTCACGCTGCCAACTTCATAAACAATGCCTAAAGATAGAACAGCCACAAACATCCCTGGAAAGTACTCTTGGTTGGCATTAATTCATTCAGACAACTCCATTGAAGAAAATGTATCTTTTTAACTACCTGCACAGTAAAGAACATATGCTTCATTAATCTTCAACAACGCAACTTGAAAACAAACTACTGCACTCAGAATAATAAGTCCATGACTGTCATTACAAAGATACCAACCTACTACCCATAGGAATTCAGTCACCCAGAAAGCATCCCTTACAGGCAGACACATTTTTCTTGCTTTAAGAACCAGAGATAATAAAAAGGCGCACACATGAAAAGGTGCCTAAATGAGAAGACACTGAATTCTGGAAGCAAATGTTTCAGAAATGCAGGGATACCCTCTTGTGTATTTGCAGGTAGGGAGAAAGAGAGACTTTCAGATAACTCAATATTCCTAACTTCTTTATGGTTGCCATTTTCAAATGGGCCTAAAGGAGCTGGCCTGTATAATCCCTACTTAAAAACACAGCAAGGAAGAATTAAAAAGAGCAGAAGGACAGAGTAGACCCAGAAGGTCTTGAGTGGAAATCTATAATTCTCATCTAACTTTGTTGATTTCACAAAAAGAAAACAATTGCCAAAATCTTCCACAAAAGCCGATTGATCTGTTATTGACCATAATCAGGAGGGAGTGATCTAATTTGCACTTAAGTAAAAGATATTAGTCACCAAATTATGAAACTGTAGAAACAAGAATTGAAGGTGAAGAGTAATTTCTTCTTGCTATGAACACACTCTTGCAGGCTAAAACTCCACTGCTATGTTTACTGGTCTTGTGAATTGCAAAAGGGGCCTCAATTTAGCCTTGAAAAGAAAATGCTGTGCAAAATGTGCACTTCAGGGGAGAAGTTGGCATCAGTTCCTTTAACTTATTTTTCTTGAGTTAGACCTTGAGTTGGAAAGAAGTTTAATGAGCATTATTTTTCAGTTTTATCATCATTATTATTGGAGGGAAAACTCCAAGATGCTGCAACCATTTCTGGAGATTGAAGTCCTCTGTTTATCCAGAAAATATGGACAGTATGTGCAATTCAGTATTGCTTCTGTCATGTTCTGAAGATCCTTCCTCTGTGAAATTAGCAATATCTGAGGCATCAACTTTTCTGAGCTCTATGGCTCAAACTCCGACTGTTTGCTCTGGAAACACTATTTTTCTCTCCTCCTATCCTGCTTCAATATTGAATATTCAGGGTGGAGTAGGGTTTAGAATCCCAGACTATCACTTCCCACTGTTAGAGTAGCAAAACAAAAAGTGCTCCTTTATTTTTAAATTAAATTTTAGCGTAGATATTGGTTTGTAATAGAACTGGTCAAAAACAGAGAGAAAATAATGGTGAAAATTTCATTTTTGCTTCATATTGTTGTTTATGTCAAAAATTTCTGGCCATCATGGCAAGAACCTGGAGGTAGAAGTAAGTTGAAAGGAAGCTCATAAAGAATTGTTTTATTTCTCTTTGCTCCTTCTGAGTTTTGCTTTGAAATCCAAATTCAAATACACCCAAAATTTCAATAGGAGATTTAGTTGAAAATCCAGGGTTTGGACTGGTCACAATCAACCAAACCCATCAAGTTTTGCAAGGTTTAGGTCCTTGGGATAACAACTCAGCTTTTGCAATCTTTCAGCCTGATTTAGGTTATTATTACTTGTATTCCAGTAGTTCCCAGAGGCCCCAATCAGTATCAGGGGCCCATTATGCTGGATGCCGTGAAAACACATAGTAAGAGACAATCCTTACCTCAAAGAGTTTACAATCTAATTTAACACTAGATGCAACAAGGGTGTGTAGCAGCTACGCAACTGGAGATAATAAGTAAGGAGATAGAGGGTAACAGTGACAGGTCATTATATAGACCCAGTGTGAACATATCTAGATGGTTTTGAGTCATTTACACTTTGCATAATATATTTATTTATTTAATATACGAAATCACTACCTTGCCATTATCTGCTAGTTTCCCATAGCCATCACAGTAGAAGAAGATCTTGAAGAGGTATTTGAAGGAGAACAGAGTAGTAGCTTTATGGATCAGTCTGGAGAGTGAGTTCCATACATAAGGGAAGAATGCCTGAAGATTATAGATGGAGAAGTGGAGGTGGGGGCCAATGTGATAAGATACAAGAATGGAGGGACAGAGTTGCAAAGGGCTTTGAAGGTGAAGGTAAGAAGCTAGTATATGAGAAGTGGAGAAGATGGAGCCAGTGGAGGGACTTAGAATAAACATAGAATATCAGGGTTGGAAGGGACCTTAGTAGATCATCTAGTCCAACACCCTGCTCAAAGCAAGACTAATCCCCAACTTTTTTTTTTTTTTGCCCCAGATCTCTAAATGGCCCCCTTGAGGATTGAACTCATAACCCTGTGTTTAGGAGGCCAATGATCAAACCACTGAGCTATCCCTCCCCCCCGTGGTAGCTAACATGGTCAAAACAAAATCTAGGAAGATAATTATAGCAACACCATTTTAAATGGATCTGAGAGTGGAAAGGGGGTTTCAGGAAGACCAGAAAGGATAAGGTATCATCGATCAACATAGGAAGCGATCAAGGCCTGGATGAGAGCTATAGGAGTAGGGACTGAAAAAAAGGGCTGCATCTTGCCTTGGAGGAAGAAGACACAGCCTGTATGTGTGCTGCTAAAGAGAGGGAGGGAGGAAGAAGCTAATACCCAAGTTATGGGCATGAGAAAGAGGGAGAATGACTGTGTTCTTAACAATGATAGAGAAGGGGAATGAGAAGGTTTTGGGAGGGAAGACAAGGAATTGAGTTGTGGCCACGGTAAATTGAACTTGTCAGCAAGACATCCAAGAGGATGATTTAAATGAGACTTATCTACCTGGTCTAGTAGATATGTAGAGAACATGGAGTAAACACACTTGTTATATATGTAACCTGCTGTTCATGAGTTCCCAAAGTCCTGATTGTTTCCTATTTTCGGTTCTCAGTTAAAAGTCTATGGTTATGGCAGGCATCATCCACTGGTGCTGTTGCACATAGTCTCCCATGTTATTTTTCTTAGAGTGAGAGCAAGTTTGGATGCTTGAGAAGACATGCTGTGTTGTTGTTAGTTTTGTGTTATGCAAGGTTCTGCATAGAGCTCCTCACTCTTCGAGGCTGACTGGACCTCGGAGAATTACACGGGCAGCACAGGGAGCCCCTGAGGTGGAATGGGAAAGAGGAAGAGAAGAAAAAAGTTCTCTGAGTCACCCTTAATTAGCCTTTGCTTGGAGAGGCATAGGGAGAATTAATGAAATATGAGCCTTTGAGGGTGGCAATGAAGGGGAGCATATGGGGGGGGGGGAGGGGTGTGACAGAAAGGATCACAGAAGACCACACAGAGAAAGAATACAAAAACACATAGCCTTTCAAAACTACTGAAAGGTGAGATTCTGATATGGGGTAGAAAGAGGAAAAAGCAAGCATTGATATACAAGGGAACATCAATATTGATGGATTTTTTAAAAACTCTCCACTTTTAAAGACTGTTTTTAAAAGCATTTTAAAAAAATCTCTAAAGTATTTTTTAAAACTATGATTTCTATTATTATTCCCCATATCCATATATTACCATATCATTTAGCACAGAATAAACACCCATCAATTTAATTATACAGCAAAAGACAGGTGGTTGTTGTTTTCTTTGATGATGATGCACAGTAACAATAAACAGGCCTGTTATTTTGAAATTAGCATATCGGTTATTTCTTTGATGATACAACACCTGTGGTTAGAGTGCATGTTAAACCTAAGAAAATACCTTCTGGAAACATCTCTACAGACCTAAGATTTCAAATTTAGAACAACAAAAGCTCCACTCCAATCCCCTGTTATTAGAAGGAACAGCAATTAATTATTAAAAAAGGAACCAAAACATTACCATCAATCCTGCTGACAAGGGGTGCTGTTGGTTACAGTGGACAGAGACAATTATGCACATATCACAGGGCTACAGACAACTTCTGAATTACAATTACTCCAAGAAACTCACTGCAAACATCACACATGAATGTAACTGAAAAACATTATCAGAACCAGCTTAAATCATATGTTGCATTACAATTAGGGGGGGAAAGCCAGGCACCAACTTGAAAAATTACTCACCCAAGCACTTTTTATATGTCACAAAACTCCGTAATTCTGGAAACGGTGCAAAAAAAAATTCCAATACTGCACTGGGCCATGGTACATTAAGTGAGAAAGTATCTGGGCTGATTGGAGGAATTTTTCAGGTGCTTAGTTCAAGAAATGCAGATTCTCTTTTCTTGAAGAGATTAATCACTTCAGTGTTGGTAATATATGCTATAAGAGATGGTTAAACAGGACCTTGCAAGATGCACTGCAAATAGAACAAATTCCAACACAGAGATTAATGTTCCCTGCTTGCCCATCACATATGGCTTCCATGGCATTGGCAGTGGGAAGAATTCGTTCACAAACTAATTCCATTACAGAATGCTCACAGGAAGAAGAAGAAAAGGTCCTAAGGAAAAAAGAAAACTGATAGGGAAAGGAGAATATAAATAAACTGGAGAAGATTAGTGAGTGGGTTAAACCAGTATCCTTGGATCCTGACACTGAACTGAGAAGGTACCTGGATGCAGGACTGCATCTGAGTGCAATGCAGAGCCAACTGGGGCTGGATGCCCCCATGATGGGTTCAGACTGTTTCCAACTGGAGGAAGATCAAGGACTCAAGAGTGGACAAAAGACATTGTCCATCAAGGAGACCTGAGAGGAAGTCATCTGGGGCTTTGTTAGCCGTAACTAAACCTTGGATAAAATGAACAATGAGCAAAGGAGAATCTGCAAGTAGAGTAGAAGGGGAGGGAGAAAGAAATGTGGAGAATGAGATTAGAAGGAAAGGGGGAAAGGAACTAGGAGGGAGAAGATAAATGAGCAGATTTCTCCTCCCTCAAGTATTTCCTTCCCCCTAATCTTATTCCCCTCATTTTCATGAATATATATCCATACAGAGTGGGAAAGAAACCCTCCTAATCTCAGTAAAAAACAGTAATAAAATTAGAAAGAATTTCTAAAGCCCAGTCCAATTCTTCCAGAGGATTCAAAGCATTTTACAAACATTCAGTGATTAATACTCTTCTCCTGAGCTTCCATTGACAAGAATTGGAGAGTCACACATTTTAAGGAAGTAGAGTATTGGAGCAGAGTTTTGCCACGTGGACCTGATATGCCTTTGGTAATTCATGATTTCATATATCCATTCCATCCTCTCCCCAAACACCTGCTAATCAAGATCTCCAAGCCAATCAGAACCTGAGCCAGCAAAGAAGGAATCACTTAAGAACCACCAGTTACATATGCAGGGAAGACTATAGCTACCATCCAGTGCTAAAATATGGAGATACTAACAACTGAGAATTAGAGTGAGATCGTGCCAGTCCAATTCCAACAATCCATTTAGGTCACCATTTACTAATATTTCCTGTCTGATGACTTCCATTTGCAATATAACTTGGGTTGTCAATTATAGTATGCTTCAACATAACGGGCCAGATTCCACTGAAATCAGTAGAACTACACTCATTTATATCAGTTGAAGATCTAGCCCATTATCATTCAGAAATATCTCTCTCCCCCCACCCTGAGCTGTATGTGTCAATGAGCCCACAGACCTATAGAACTTACATTTCACTCTTTCACTAAATTGTTTAGAATAACTAACACAAAAAGGACATCCAGAACAGCCTAAAAGTAGAAAGGCCATGACAGATTATCTGAACATCACTTAGCATCTCTGCTATAACCCCCTCTAGCCACGTTCTCCTTCTTCCAGAGAAAACATCTATAATATGTAATGATTTAGAATTAATATCTTGATTCCCTAGATCCTTTAATGAATTCAAATACACCTAGGGAATCTAACCAAGACATCTGTTCATGAATAGTGAGAATTATTACCAAGTCCTCATTGAGAAGGCAAGATGCCATATCTTCCCAAAGCATCTCCCAACTGAGAAATCAACTGTCTCATAGCTGAAGTTCCCTGTGTCAATGTTTTTCAGCATTATGCCTTTTGGGGTTGCTTGCTAACAAGATCTCCCTCCCTAACTTATTACATCCCCCTGAAAGGAGGAAATAGAACCCAGCAAATTGGATTGTGTGCACACTACCTTTATCATATAAACTGGTGACGGCCTCAATTAATAATAATTACTTCTCCGAAGTTTCACAGATCCCTTTTTAATCATCTCTGGGCTTAACTGGTTTACCCCCAAACTCCTCTGTCTGCCAAAAAATTAACATTTCATTAGACAAATCCTAACCTACTCCCTATTCTCCAATATCCAGCCCATCTGGAAATATTATTCCTCATCAAATGTCAAGTTTGCACAATACAATGGAAAACACTTATATATGTATATAAAAAAGAAAGAATGTGTACACATATGTAGATATGTTTTATATTAAACATATTAAACACACCCACATTCCCACCCACCCCTCAACACTCAGCTAAAGATGTCAGTATCTTCACTGGTTACCATTTTACCTCATCTTCATTCTTCTCAATTCTTCTCTCTCCCTACTCCAAGCACCTGGCAGAGATTAATTTACCTCTACTGTCAGAAATGTAAACCATCAGCAGCCTGTTATATTGAAGAGGTTAAATGAAACTTTTGACAAGACTTGTGTTTAAAATCCATCTTTAGCTGATGACATGTCATCCACTAGAAGATGTGCAATCAGGATAGCAGACCTGAGAGTCTGAAAAGTCAGAGAATGTGAAGTTCTACTAGAGAATTTTTTGGTTGTAAAATATATTTTCTATTTTTGGTTGAAAGTGTGACTGTGGTCTGAACAGTGACTGTGTAAAAATGGCACCTTCCTACTCAAAAGATCTGCTCCCTCTGCGGATTCAGAGACATTTTTATTACTGTTCTCAGAAAAACTATGGAGCAGATCCTCAGCTGACTTAACCAGTGTATGCAGATTTACACCAGCTAAGGATCTGGCTTATAGGGTTTTTCATTATTATTACTTTTTATTGATGTTAGCATTGAAGAACATGTAGTCCTGGGAGGGAGGGAGATTAACACAGTCATATGGCTGGTAGAACCATTTTTTAAAAAAAGCAAAACATTAGAATAATCTTTTCCTCTAAATTTTTTGAAAATTTTTCACTAGCTCTAGTTTTGGAGCCATCAGCAGCAACGAGTCGCACACAGAGGCATAAGTGGTTGCAAAAGAGGTAAGTGTCTTAATAATAATCATATAGTCACATACAGTCGCATTACCTCCAGGTACAGTGAACACTACAGTATTATCTCTTTAGGTGGCTACCAGCATTGATGCTATTCTGGCCACATATCAATAGAACTTTTTGCTAAATTCCCTTTGCAGCCTTGCTACCTTAAAGTGTACGTCTCAATTGCACCTTATATGTACCCTTATTACCATCACTTCTCAGACTAGAGCTAGAATTTCACTCTGTATTGCACAGAGATTCCACATTCCTTCCAAGTAGCATCTTTCCCTTTGAAGCATATTTTAAGGGTGTTCACATTTAAAATCATTGCTTGAAATCATACACTTATTTTGTTATGTTCGGCGCTTTTTTTACGCTGTAAGGATGTGTTTTGGTCTCCTCCATATCACTTTTGTTTCCCATTAAATGTATTTGATTAAAATATATTATCAGGCGTATTATTCTCCAGTTCTACCTTTTGTTACCTGAGCAGGATTGATTAAATCAGCATGATGGCAACCGAACAGTGTTTAAGACTCAGTGTGACCACAGCTGATTTTTATAAAGCTGATTTTTATAAAGGATGCCAGAGGGGTGCAACTTTCTTTGGTTCAGTCATTAGTGCATTTCCCATTAAGGAATTCTAAATCAAGAGAGTAAACATATCCCAGATCAGTTTGTCTGTCAATATTGTGTTAATTTTACCTGGCACTTCTGATTAACCAGAGAACTTTAGATTGCAGCCGTGCCAGTATTAGGTGCTCCAAGGTAATTTTGACAGCCTTGTTGTAACTTGCAGCACAGTTACAATAATAATACCTTAATAATAATAATACCTTACATTTATACAGCACTTTTTATCCAGAGCTACCCCAAGGCGCTTCACTGACTATATATAGGCTTTACTTCACCCACCACCGATTGCAGCCACCTCGGGGGTGGAACAGAACAGCCTTTCTGTTTTCATCTCTGTACACCAGCTTTTGGGAGGTGGAGAAAAAAGAAAAGATATTCCCCTGTAATTTCAGGTGAAGGAATTAAGTATACAAAAGGCCAATATTCAAGATAGGTTTTAGCCAAGACATCACACCTCTGTGCTGGTCAAAATTTCTATATGGTGTTGGATGAGTGTAAGTGGCCAGGGATACGTTTTTTATATAGAAAGACAGAGTTGTGTACTCTCTTAAAGATGTTTCTACCTGCAGCAAATTGATGTGAAGTGAGAGTAGTGCCCAAAGGGCTGAATTTCACCACAATAACTTGTCCTAGAGGTAAGTGTGAGTGTATCTTTTCCATAATGTCACTTCACACAAGGCATTTCACATTCATACATGAGATTTTTATTCAGACACACACACACACATGCTCCCAGGCTGACTCATTCACATACTACTGATATAGCTTTTGGTAGGTTGCAGGTTGGTACATGCCACGCACATTCCTGTGTGTCTCAACTCATGCAATTCTAATTTGTCCATGCATGTTCACAGAAATTTGCATGACCTTCACACTTGCACAAGATACTGGGATTCCTGTCATGTGCTTGCCTCTAGCCTGTATTCACTGACAGATGATAGGGAGCTTTCACCTGCTTCCCAGAACTCACAAAAATATTTGCTTTCTGCATGCAAACACCAGCTTTTGTGATGTTAGAAGTAGTGTTTCCACATATGCTCTCTCCCTCCAATCAGAGCCTTTACAGGACTACTTGCTATCATGGCCAGAGCACATGCCTGATAGTTGGCTGCCTACAGGAGCCTGAAACCCACTTCTCTGAACTAATATCCATCAACAGTTTAACAAGGTGTCTCCCTCCATTCTTGACTAGCATCCAGGACATACCTGCGGGCCCCTATTCCCGCTTGGAAAGTTCCTATCTACATAGGTATTTACATGGCCCTCATCACCATATTGTCATAGCCCCTTGTGCTCCTTCCCCGCCCCCACCTCCCATCCAGAAATTCTCAAACTTTCTGCAGTCTGAAGCATCCCAGCATCTTTATGCATCAGGTCATGCAAAAATTCAGGCATCGGACCTAGAAGATCTCCCATATTTTCTGGAAGTCTATCCTTGATGACACAGGTCTGTGCAGTAGGTCAATGAGGCTAGACAGAGATGGAGACCCAAGGCAAATAGCTCTTTACCCATGGCACATTCACACTATGATTTAAATTACCTGAAACTGATGCTTTGCAATGTGTGAAACTTTATGAAACTTAGGGTCCATCTCCTGGCAATTAGGGTCCATCTCCAACACTAAGCAAGTCAGGGGCCCAGTTACAACACATGTAACTATGTGTAACTGGGAGAAACAGTATGGTCCATTTGTAGGGGAGTGACTGGGACTCGGGTGGCCTGGATTCCATTCCTGGCTCTACTTCTGTTGCAAATCGCTAGAGTTCTCTATGCCTCTGTTTCTCCATTCTTAGAAGGTCTTGTTGATGTAGATCATAAAGTCTCTGGGGCGGGGCTGACTATGGGGAACTACGGACCTGTCAGCCTCACCTCAGTCCCTGGAAAAATTATGTAACAGATCCTCAAGGAATCCATTTTGAAGCACTTGGAGGAGAGGAAGGTGATCAAGAACAGTCAACATGGATTCACCAAGGGCAAGTCATGCCTGACCAACCTGATTGCCTTCTATGATGAGATAACTGGCTCTGTGGGTATGGGGAAAGTGGTGGACATGATACATCTTGACTTTAGCAAAGCTTTTGATATGGTCTCCCACAGTATTCTTGCCAGCAAGTTAAAAACGTATGGATTGGATGAATGGACTATAAGGTGGATAGAAAGCTGACTAGATCGTCAGGCTCAACAGGTAGTGATCAACAGCTCCTATCAACTGTCTAGTTGGCAGCCAGTATCAAGCG
This sequence comes from Emys orbicularis, assembly GCF_028017835.1. Taxonomy (NCBI): domain Eukaryota; kingdom Metazoa; phylum Chordata; order Testudines; family Emydidae; genus Emys; species Emys orbicularis. Next base: position 122,234,572 of record NC_088689.1, read on the forward strand.
GAGTGCCCTAAGAGTTGGTCCTGGGGCTGATTTTGTTCAACATCTTAATTAATGATCTGGATGATGGCAGGGACTGCACCCTTGGCAAGTTCACGGATGACACTAAGCTGGGGGGAGAGGTAGATATGTTGGAAGGTAGGGATAGGGTCCAGAGTGACCTAGACAAATTGGAGGATTGGGCCAAAAGAAATCTGATGAGGTTCAACAAGGACAAGTGCAGAGTCCTGAACTTAGGATGGAAGAATACTATGCACTGCTACAGGCTGGGGACCGACTGGCTAAACGGCAGTTCTGCAAAAAAGGACCTGGGGATTACAGTGGATGAGAAGCTGGATATGAGTCAACAGTGTGTCCTTGTTGCCAAGAAGGCTAACGGCATATTGGGCTGCATTAGTAGGAGCATTGCCAGCAGATTGAGGGAAGTGATTATTCCCCTCTATTCGGCAGTATTGCATCCAGTTTTGGGGCCCCCACTACAGAAAGGATGTGGACAAATTGGAGAGAGTCCAGCGGAGGGCAACGAAAATGATTAGGGGGCTGGGGCACATACCTTACGAGGTGAGGCTGAGGGAACTGGGCTTATTTAGTCTACAGAAGAGAAGAGTGAAGGGGGGATTTGATAGCAGCCTTCAACTCCCCGAAGGGGGGTTCCAAAGAGGATGGAGCGAGGCTGTTCTAAGTGGCAGATGACAGAACAAGAAGCAATGGTCTCAAGTTGCAGTGGGGGAGGTCTAGGTTGGATATTAGGAAACATTATTTCACTAGGAGGGTGGCAAAGCACTGGAATGGGTTACCTAGGGAGGTGGTGGAATCTCCATCCTTAGAGGTTTTTAAGGTCCGGCTTGACAAAGCCCTGGCTGGGATGATTTAGTTGGGGTCGGTCCTGCTTTGAGCAGGGGATTGGACTAGATGACCTCCTGAGGTCTCTTCCAACCCTAATCTTCTATGATACAGTACCTAGCACAATGGGGTCCTGATTTTGGTTGGAGTCTCTAGGCACTTCAGTAATAAAAACAAGTAAATATTAGTAAATTAAGGATCATCACATAGATTCTGTCTACACTACAAATTGTAACCATGCTGCAACTGGGTTCCCTGACTCTTTGGATTGTAGATAGGCCCTAAGAAAAGGGCAATAGGAAGAAAAGAGGGTATGCAGCATCTATGTCTCTGATGTTTGTATCCTGTAACATACCACTTCCTCCCCCATCCACCCCAAGTGCCTGTTTAATTCTCTTTTAATATGTAGTTTTTAAGCCGCTAATGCTGTCTCTGGGAGTCATGCTCTAAAAAGTTGTTTCCTCAGAGTTTCTTTGGTGTCATCCTTTCTTAACCATAGATACCGCCAGTAACTCAAGTAGATACAACTGCAAGGATTATTGCTGTTACTGAATATCAAATGCAAGAGACAGCAAGATGAGCCATCATGCCAAAACTGTTCAAGAAGAAATTGTTTGGCCTAAGCACTTTGGTCCAAGTTTATCCCTTGTGCAACTCCAGTGAAATAAATGGAGTTGCAACAAGGAAGAATTTGGCCTTTTATGTTTGCCTTGAACCTGAGAATGACAAACTCAAGCTGTCGTTTCCCATAGTCAAGACACATGCAATTAGATAACTTCAACAATAATACAGTTGAGAGACAAGGTGGGTGAGGTAATGTCTTTTTTACCTTTTTTTATACAAATAAAAGATATTACCTCACGCACCTTGTCTCTCTAATATCCTGGGACCAACACAGCTACAACACTATTGCATACAATATCACAGTTGAAAGGAGTCTGCTTAAATTTCTATAGTCATTATACCACTTAGAGTATAATCCCCATGTGATTGTTATGACAATTAACCCATGAATGGCCTGGCAGAACAGAACCATAAGCAAGTATCTACACACCGCACTCCAATTAGCCTCGCCGCTAACAGTGTTTTTCTATCTATCACACGAGAGCTTTGTTCACTTTGGTGTCATTAAGAAAATGGTTAAGGGGTAGCCACTAGACAACAGTTGCCTGCTGCTTGTGCCACAAAACTACAAACATGTGGGGGCAATTTATGTAAATGCTTTATAAATAATGACCCAGAAGTGACATAGGAAGGTCAATGCTATTTTCAGACGTGGCATGGCCTATAAGATTAACTCTTAACGCAAAGCGGCATTGTGCTGGAAGGTAATTTTAAACTGGCACTGATTTGAGGTGCAATTTGAAATTCATGACAGCCTATGTAAATGTGCTTATGACACTGAACAGACACACAGTATAGATGATGTGTGACATCTTAAGAGCATGTAGATTTTTTTTTTATACAATATCTTCCTTTTTGATATCATGGATGTATTCTGCTCTCAGGTTACTCTGGATTACATCTTTGGCCTCTGTGGAGTTAATAATGTTCCCAATGTAAATGTAACAGAGGAAGGAAGTTTTAAGGGCCAAGGATGCTGATCATTCAGTTTCAGTGCGAGTGTTAGACAGTTCCATCACTTTACTTATCGGGGTGGGAAATACAAAAGAGGAAAAAAGAGAAAATGGAATGAAAGGAGAGGAGGAGTTGGGAGAACATAGGAGAAGGAAAAAAGTGAAGGGACATTAATGCCTGTTTATTTTTCTCATAACCACTTTCTTAATCCTCTTCTCTACCTCTTCCCAGTCCCCTGTGCAAGATAAGAACTATCAGACACAAATGGGGACATGCGGATAATTTTGCTGCTCCTTTTTCAATGCACATTTATTCTTTAACTCCACAGGACCTTACGAATATCAAGGGAAAATAGTAGTCAGTAATAAGATAGGTTTAGATACTGCCATCCTCCTAAAAGAGACAGTGTGCTGACACTTTACGAAAACCCCAAAGGGGTTAATCTGCAGTTAGTTATAGGAAGAAGCTCTCTCATGAGTGGGATAAATATGACTAATGTGCATTTACCAGAGGCAGTTAAAAAAACAAAAGTAGAAAAACATGTATCCCTTTCACACAATAGACCCATTATTATTTCTACATATTTTGGTATCATTTGCAAATTAGGAAAATCATGATGCTTATATTTTTTCAATCATAGTTACAAACAGAAATTCTACTGTGTTGAGTCAAAAACTGTCCCCTTGCTTCAGCTATATTATGTCCAGTAGATAAATCTAATCTGGAGCTTTTTTCCCTCCCTCCACCTCATTTAGCAATGAGTATATCTTTTGGATGAATTAGAGAAGTCCTTTCATTCAGTAAAAGTCCATTGTTTTCAGTTCGTCCATTATGTATAATTGTTGTCTTTGACTCACACAGATGCTGGCTATTTTTCATGGTTAATTAAATCAACATTTCTCCACTGTATTTAAATGTATTTAGCTCAGTTTTAACACCCTGTGTTTTATACCTGGTCTATTGTACATTTATACTCTGTAATAAGCTTGCCCACATTAATCGTTAAGTTAGCCCTTGAATACCCACTTTGTCTTTTTTTGAACTAAGTGCATAATTCAGCAATTCCAGCAGAGGGCAGTCAAGCAAGAATAATCACTTCTGCTTAAGCCTAGAAACTATAATGTTGTTTCCTTATATTTTTCAAATCAAATTAATGTCCTAATGCTCTTTTTTTGACAAATGTATCTTTGGCAGTCCAGCTCACTACACACACAGCTTACTATCTAAATCTGAATAGGAGTCACTGTATTTCCAAGATAACAGACAAGGTATTTATAAAATATTTCTATATTAAGAACTAGAGTCACAGATTCAGTGTTAACAACTGATGTTTGTATAACCTTCCTGCCCTCTTTATTCCTCAATATAAATCGGTTTTATATAAATAAACCTTCAAATAAAAGATTGAAACAAATTGACCCATCTAGCAGTTATCTCCAGATTTAAAAAAATCTTACACCAAAATTTTTGCAATAAGAAAAGAATTGCCAATTAAATATGCTTTTTCTCCTGTTTGAATTTAAGTCCCGAATCCTGCAAACACTACTGTACATGAGTACCTTTACTCCTGTGAATTGTCCTATTAATATTACTTATTTGTGTAAGTGTCTGCAGGGATTGGGTCCCAAATAATTTTTAAAAATGCAAATAAAAGTGGATTATAAAGAGCTAAATTTTACCCATCAGTATGGGAAATGTGTGTAATATTTAGATGATCTGTTGTTTTAATTTTCTCTTTGAGCAGACCGAGAGAAACTCAGCCAATTTAGCCCCAAAACAGAAAATTATAGTGATAAGACTGGAAGGGTCTCTTTAATGAAGCTAATGTGAATTTTAAGCTTATGTGGGATAGACATTACATTGGACATTCTGCAATAGCTCCCCACTTCCCAAACAGATATTTGTCGACTTTACTTTAAACAGATATTTGTCGACATGGGTTTCTTTGCATGAAACATTAAAGCGGACTGATTTTTATAAAATGTTGAGCATCCACCCTCTGACTATCAGGCCTCTTTTACAATGTCTCAAGCTGAGCAACCAAAATCACTAGCTACCTTTGGAACTCATGACCAACGTAATTTCTACAAGCAGCATGATTGACTGTATCCTCACCATGATTTGCAATTGTTCACCAATAGCAAAGACCAGGTGAGGGAAGATGGGTTGTCCGTTTTGTGAACGGTGCAGAACATTTTTTCGTACCTCTGAGGTCATGGATGCGATTCTAATCTCACTCACCAGCAGACTTTGATGGAATTTACATCAGCATAAGTGAGATCAGAATCAGACTTGTAATAGCATCCTGATATTTAACTTTATTCAGGCTGGCCCCTGCCCATCCATTCTCGCAGTATTTCCACCAGTTCTGCGTATACTCTTAATTTCACTGGAACGCAGATATTGAATTTGTTCACAGCTCCCCAAGGGAATGAGTTTTTCTGGTGTCTGGGTTTATGGCTATCTTAGACTAGCAATCAGCTTTCTCCTTGAGAAGGAGCAGCTTTTTTGTTCTACCAAACAAGTTTCTTGGCTCCAAGTGAATTCTGCTTCATGGCACAAATGAGTGCCTCCTCCTTATCCCAGGAAGACTTAACCTTAAATTCTGCTTTAGAGATCAAACTTTGTAGAATAACTACATTGAATTATAGAGTTAGAAAGCTGTTCTAAACCATGTGGGGACTCCCCCTAAGCCAAGGGTCTTCTGTGGTGGTGAGATCCACTAGCTTTGCATCCGAAGAAGTGGGCTGTAGCCCACGAAAGCTTATGCTCAAATAAATGTGTTAGTCTCTAAGGTGCCACAAGTACTCCTGTTCTTTTTGCGGCTACAGACTAACACGGCTGCTACTCAGAAACCTAGCTTTATACTGTATGAAGAGGCCCACGGTTTTGATTCAGGCCCATCCTTCTATATTAACTTTTTATAGAAACCTGTAAACAACATACAAAGCTACTGTACAAAGGATGCTTTTATAGCAATGGTAATTATCAGTCCAAGGCTAGTTTTTAAAACCTGCTCCTGAAGTGCTGGGAACATTAAACAATTATTTATGAACACTTGAAACATTAGCTGTTCCACTTGAAACCATTGGCAGGACTTTAATAACAGCCCCAGCAACCCCGTGGAAGTAACACCAAGGACTCTCCCTCTAGTCTCAACCCCTTTATTATTTTTTTTATGCTCCCATGGCTGTGCCTCAGAATGCTACGGTTACAAGAAAACCCCAGCACTAACCTGTGTATGTTTTTCTTTCTAAACCTCTGCTGAGGCTTTCTATTCCCTTCTTGACTGTTCTGCTTGCCTTTGCTTTCCCCCATGCTTCTTTCTAAATAGAGCTGCTCCTGTATAATGCTCAGCTGGGGTGCTGCCTTCCCACCCTCACAGGACTCAGACAGATTTGCACATCAAGGCGGCTAATTGACACCAGGTTAAATAGATTTCCTAATCAGGACTACAAACTCTTTGATAAACCAACCTCCCCCCCCCCCACACACACATTGGTTTTATTTATTTTTTAAAAACATAATCTTTCTGTACAGAGAGGGAAAGGGGAGTTCAATGACAGAGACCATTCAATGATGCCAGACGAGGGGACAGGCTGTTTTAACTCACATTTAGTAGGTAGATCTTTTCTTCCAGAGGACTAGAGATGTTTATGATGATATATTTTTTAATTACAGTATCTAGAAGCCCCAACCGAGATCAGGAACCCACTGCACTGAGCACTGTATAAAAACATGGTCCCTGTTCTGAAGAGACTATATTCTAACTAGAAGAGACACACAGAGGGTGGGAGGAAGGAACAGTTATTATCCCCCGGTACGGCTGGGGAGCTGAAGGACAGAGCGAGTAGGGGCTAGATTCACAGTAGGGGACTTGGGCTGAACAGATTTTGACTTTGGGGACAGGAAAACATTTCAATATCTTAAAAATTCTCCTACAAAGGGAGAACCATTTCCTACCTCTCTAATAGGCATTTGCTGGGGAGAAAGATGTTTTGTTGTTTATGTCAGAAATTCTCCTAACTATGGGAGGAAGAAAGCCAAGCAACAGGCACTTGGGGAGAGAATACTAGTAAGGAACCAAGCCCAGTGAAAGGTAACGTTCAATCAGGTCTGTAAAGAAAAGCACACAGGACTGTGTTTAAAAAATACGTGAGAGAGAAAAAGTAGAGAGAGTCTGGAAGACATGAATGCCTAAGGAAATGCACATTGGAGGAATCTGTGAGTAAACAGGCATATGACTGCCGGAGAGAACGTACACACAGAATTTCACAATTTTCAAATCATGCATCTTTGTTGTTCTTAAAATAATAAATTAGAAATATTCCTAGATTTACACATGGGGAAACATCACACACGCAGTGCTACTACTTGTTCAGACAATGGCCTCACTCCTACAAGCTCACTCATTCAAATGGACCTCTGTGCCTGCGCAGAACCCCATGAAAATCTTACCACTCATTTCAGTGGGAAGAAAATTAAGCCAATTATAAGAGCTTTGGAAAATCCCACCCTAAAAGTCCCATGAAGGAAAATGATAAGGCCTACTGTTGTTTGAGGCTTATACAAAGGTACGCACATTAATTATCATGCACCCTGTAGCCTATTTTAAGATGGCTGTTAACTTGCAAGAGTTACAATGGCAAAACAGTGTAAAAATATTTTATTATATTCAGTGATATTGCTAAGAGCAAGAGAGAAAGACGCATTTGAAAGTGGCTCGCAGTCATTTATATACCTCCTGCCTCCATGCTAGCCATTTTTACTTGCAATAACCATGCATCAGTACCTTCGTTGCATTACCGTATAACTCCTTTTCTCTTTTATGGTCCTTTGTGGACACATTTTCACCTGCTTAAATCTCTACATACCTACAAGGAAAAATATGTGACAGATTCACATGAGTACTCTGCACTGTAATAAATATAACAGAGACACACAAATGTCATCACAGCCCTCAAACAAAGTTTCACTAGCTCCTTCTACAAAGACACATGTGGCTTGCTGGAAATGCGTTAGGCAGACTGAGAAAGCCTATGGATCCAAAGCTTGTTTTTTATCCGAGTTGTTACTCAGACTGTGATGACCTTATTTGAAGGATTGTCCCTCCCTTCATTTGGCTGTTTGGTGTTATGCTGCTTATTTCCCTAAGGAGATGTAAAACCCAGTTTGCTTTTTTTGAAAATGTGAGAGAGCTTAATTTTCTCACTGCAACTCTGGAGTTGAACCATTGTTTTTAGAAGGCTGCCAGCAACTGACTTAAGCAAGTATCTGAGATTTTACTTCATCAGCAGAATGAAGGGCCCTATGAAATCTAGTCAGTTAACACTCATCGAAAACATGCGCCATTGACTGACGGAGGCCACATTGACAAGTAGGTCGTCGCGCAGACCCCATGCGTAGAGGTCGGCTGCGCATATTCCTTGGCCAGTTTGGAACCTGTTCAGCAGAGTCCAATAGTGATGTGGCAGGTCAAATCCTGGCGGTTGAATGGTCGGATCAGTGACAAGGAAACCATGCCAAACATCTTCAGCCTACCACTCACTGCATCATAGGGTTGGTGCTGACAGATTCCTATCTGGCAGTTGAGGCCACAATGGATGCCTTAAGGTAACGCATGCTCTGAGGTGACTGAAAATGTCCATGTACAATGGGAGACCTGGATTGGCAAGTAGTTTTTCCACCAGTTTGGCTGTAGACTCTATGCAATGAATGTATGGAGGGGCTATGTTGCTCAGAACTGGTAGCCATGGGATAGCAGTGGGGCGCAGGGTGCCTGTGCTGATACACATGGTTGAGTTCAATTTGACGTTAACCAATTTAGTGTGAGGTGAACGACACCACATAGGGGTACAGTATTTTGCTGAGGAATAGCACAACGCCAGATGTGTGAAGGCATCCAAGAGTTTGTCCATGAATCATGATTACAGATTACAAATATCACAAGTCTTATGCCATTCACAACACCTGCACTGGTAAGCAAAATAGATTAGGGGAAAGTTGAAACTAGCTGCTAGAATGCATATCAAATTTGGCTGAGTCAGAGAAATTTTGCTTGTTACTGAATCACTTTAACTAGTTTTAGTCTTGACTCAAACCAGAAGGAACTCTTTTGGTTGAATTACAATGGAAATCTCTCTTCTCCTGGGACTCTGTATCCAGCTGGTGGAAATACTGTGAAAATGGATGTAGTACATCAACAGGAAGTACAGATGCCTCAGCTAATATATATACTAGAAATGTGGCAGGGGATCCCATCAGCACTCATTTCTCTCTGAAGCAAAATAGTTAATGTTGACATATCCATTATTAAACTTTAGAGTAAATGCTCCATTGAAATGTATGGGGGAAGTTCCTGAAGCTGTTTCAATCACTCCAAGGGTAACAAATACTACAGTATCAGAGGGGTAGCCGTGTTAGTCTGAATCTGTAAAAAGCAACAGAGGGTCCTGTGGCACCTTTAAGACTAACAGAAGTATTGGGAGCATAAGCTTTCGTGGGTAAGAACCTCACTTCTTCAGATGCAAGTAATGGAAATCTCCAGAGGCAGGTATAAATCAGTATGGAGATAACGAGGTTAGTTCAATCAGGGAGGGTGAGGTGCTCTGCTAGCAGTTGAGGTGTGAACACCAAGGGAGGAGAAACTGCTTCTGTAGTTGGATAGCCATTCACAGTCTTTGTTTAATCCTGATCTGATGGTGTCAAATTTGCAAATGAACTGGAGCTCAGCAGTTTCTCTTTGGAGTCTGGTCCTGAAGTTTTTTTGCTGTAAGATGGCTACCTTTACATCTGCTATTGTGTGGCCAGGGAGGTTGAAGTGTTCTCCTACAGGTTTTTGTATATTGCCATTCCTGATATCTGACTTGTGTCCATTTATCCTCTTGCGTAGTGACTGTCCAGTTTGGCCAATGTACATAGCAGAGGGGCATTGCTGGCACATGATGGCATATATAACATTGGTGGACGTGCAGATGAATGAGCCGGTGATGTTGTAGCTGATCTGGTTAGGTCCTGTGATGGTGTTGCTGGTGTAGATATGTGGGCAGAGTTGGCATCGAGGTTTGTTGCATGGGTTGGTTCCTGAGTTAGAGTTGTTATGGTGCGGTGCGTGGTTGCTGGTGAGAATATGCTTAAGGTTGGCGGGTTGTCTGTGGGCGAGGATTGGCCTGCCTCCCAAGGTCTGTGAAAGTGAGGGATCATTGTCCAGGATGGGTTGTAGATCACTGATGATGCGTTGGAGAGGTTTAAGCTGAGGACTGTAGGTGATGGCCAGTGGAGTTCTGTTGGTTTCTTTTTTGGGCCTGTCTTGTAGCAGGAGGCTTCTGGGTACACATCTGGCTCTGTTGATTTGTTTCTTTATTTCCTTGTGTGGGTATCGTAGTTTTGAGAATGCTTGGTGAAGATCTTGTAGGTGTTGGTCTCTGTCTGAGGGGTTGGAGCAGATGCGATTGTACCTCAGTGCTTGGCTGTAGACGATGGATCGTGTGGTGTGTCCGGGGTGGAAGCTGGAGGCATGAAGGTAGGCGTAGCGGTCGGTGGGTTTTCGGTATAGGGTGGTGTTAACGTGGCCATCGCTTATTTGTATGGTGGTGTCTAGGAACTGGACCTCCCGTGTAGATTGGTCCAGGCTGAGGTTGATGGTGGGGTGGAAGCTGTTGAAATCATGGTGGAATTCTTCCAGGGTCTCCTTCCCATGGGTCCAGATGATGAAGATGTCATCAATGTAGCGTAGGTAGAGAAGGGGCGTGAGTGGACGAGAGCTGAGGAAGCGTTGTTCCAGGTCGGCCATAAAAATGTTGGCATATTGTGGGGCCATGCGGGTGCCCATAGCGGTGCCGCTGGTCTGGAGGTATATATTGTCACCAAATTTGAAATAATTGTGCGTGAGGATAAAGTCACAGAGCTCAGCAATAAGTTGTGCTGTGTCATCATCAGGGATACTGTTCCTGACAGCTTGTATTCCATCTGTGTGTGGGATGTTTGTGTAGAGAGCCTCTACATCCATGGTGGCTAGGATGGTATTTTCTGGGAGGTCATCAATGTATTGTAGTTTTCTCAGGAAATCTGTGGTGTCACGGAGATAGCTGGGAGTGCTGGTGGCGTAGGGTCTGAGTAGGGAGTCCACATATCCAGACAGTCCTTCAGTGAGAGTGCCAATGCCCGAGATGATGGGGCATCCAGGATTTCCAGGTTTGTGGATCTTGGGTAGTAGATAGAATAACCCCGGTCGGGGCTCTAAGGGTATGTTGATTTGTTCCTGTGTTAGTGTAGGGAGTGTCCTGAGTAGATGGTGCAGTTTCTTAGTGTATTCCTCAGTGGGATCTGAGGAAAGTGGCCTGTAGAATTTGGTATTGGAGAGTTGTCTGGCAGCCTCCTTCTGGTAGTCAGACCTGTTCATGATGACAACAGCACCTCCTTTATCAGCCTCTTTGATGATAATGTCAGGGTGGTTTCTGAGGCTGTGGATGGCATTGCGTTCTGCACGACTTAGGTTATGAGGCAAGCGATGTTGTTTTTCCACAATTTCTGCCTGTGCACGTCGGCGGAAGCATTCTATGTATAGGTCCAGACTGTCATTTCGACCCTCAGGAGGAGTCCATGTGGAGTTCTTCTTCCTGTGTTGTTGGTGGGAGGGTATCTGTGTATCAGTGCGCTGTTCAGTGTTCTCTTGAAAGTATTCTTTGAGTCGGAGGCGGCGAAAGTAGGCTTCCAGATCACCGCAGAACTGTATCATGTTCGTGGGGGTGCTGGGGCAAAAAGAGAGTCCCCGAGATAGGACAGACTCTTCTGCTGGGTTGAGTGTGTAGCTGGATAAATTGACGATATTGCTGGGTGAGTTAGGGGTACCCCTGTTGTGGCCCCATGTGGCAGGTAGGATTTTAGACAGCTTACGGTCCTTTTTCCTTTGTAGAGAGGTGAAGTGTGTAATGTAGATCTCCTGTCTTATTTTAGTAAAGTCCATTTGTGTGGAGGGTTGGTTATTTATGAAAGTCTCCAGGTTGGAGAGCTCTTTCTTGATGTTTTTCTGTTTGCTGTATAGGATGCTGATCAGGTGGTTCCTCAGTTTCTTTGATAGTGTATGGCATAATCTCTCACTGTGGTCTGTGCAGTATGTAGATAGCAATGGATTTTTCACCTTCAGTCCATTTGGTATGATGTCCATCCGTTTGCATAAAGGAGGTGCTGTTGTCATCATGAACAGGTCTGACTACCAGAAGGAGGCTGCCAGACAACTCTCCAATACCAAATTCTACAGGCCACTTTCCTCAGATCCCACTGAGGAATACACTAAGAAACTGCACCATCTACTCAGGACACTCCCTACACTAACACAGGAACAAATCAACATACCCTTAGAGCCCCGACCGGGGTTATTCTATCTACTACCCAAGATCCACAAACCTGGAAATCCTGGATGCCCCATCATCTCGGGCATTGGCACTCTCACTGAAGGACTGTCTGGATATGTGGACTCCCTACTCAGACCCTACACCACCAGCACTCCCAGCTATCTCTGTGACACCACAGATTTCCTGAGAAAACTACAATGCATTGATGACCTCCCAGAAAATACCATCCTAGCCACCATGGATGTAGAGGCTCGCTACACCAACATCCCACACACAGATGGAATACAAGCTGTCAGGAACAGTATCCTTGATGATGACACAGCACAACTTATTGCTGAGCTCTGTGACTTTATCCTCACGCACAATTATTTCAAATTTGGTGACAATATATACCTCCAGACCAGCGGCACCGCTATGGGCACCCGCATGGCCCCACAATATGCCAACATTTTTATGGCCGACCTGGAACAACGCTTCCTCAGCTCTCGTCCACTCACGCCCCTTCTCTACCTACGCTACATTGATGACATCTTCATCATCTGGACCCATGGGAAGGAGACCCTGGAAGAATTCCACCATGATTTCAACAGCTTCCACCCCACCATCAACCTCAGCCTGGACCAATCTACACGGGAGGTCCAGTTCCTAGACACCACCGTACAAATAAGCGATGGCCACGTTAACACCACCCTATACCGAAAACCCACCGACCGCTACGCCTACCTTCATGCCTCCAGCTTCCACCCCGGACACACCACACGATCCATCGTCTACAGCCAAGCACTGAGGTACAATCGCATCTGCTCCAACCCCTCAGACAGAGACCAACACCTACAAGATCTTCACCAAGCATTCTCAAAACTACGATACCCACACAAGGAAATAAAGAAACAAATCAACAGAGCCAGATGTGTACCCAGAAGCCTCCTGCTACAAGACAGGCCCAAAAAAGAAACCAACAGAACTCCACTGGCCATCACCTACGGTCCTCAGCTTAAACCTCTCCAACGCATCATCAGTGATCTACAACCCATCCTGGACAATGATCCCTCACTTTCACAGACCTTGGGAGGCAGGCCAGTCCTCGCCCACAGACAACCCGCCAACCTTAAGCATATTCTCACCAGCAACCACGCACCGCACCATAACAACTCTAACTCAGGAACCAACCCATGCAACAAACCTCGATGCCAACTCTGCCCACATATCTACACCAGCAACACCATCACAGGACCTAACCAGATCAGCTACAACATCACCGGCTCATTCATCTGCACGTCCACCAATGTTATATATGCCATCATGTGCCAGCAATGCCCCTCTGCTATGTACATTGGCCAAACTGGACAGTCACTACGCAAGAGGATAAATGGACACAAGTCAGATATCAGGAATGGCAATATACAAAAACCTGTAGGAGAACACTTCAACCTCCCTGGCCACACAATAGCAGATGTAAAGGTAGCCATCTTACAGCAAAAAAACTTCAGGACCAGACTCCAAAGAGAAACTGCTGAGCTCCAGTTCATTTGCAAATTTGACACCATCAGATCAGGATTAAACAAAGACTGTGAATGGCTATCCAACTACAGAAGCAGTTTCTCCTCCCTTGGTGTTCACACCTCAACTGCTAGCAGAGCACCTCACCCTCCCTGATTGAACTAACCTCGTTATCTCCATACTGATTTATACCTGCCTCTGGAGATTTCCATTACTTGCATCTGAAGAAGTGAGGTTCTTACCCACGAAAGCTTATGCTCCCAATACTTCTGTTAGTCTTAAAGGTGCCACAGGACCCTCTGTTGCTTTTTACAAATACTACAGTGGAAGGCTTGGTTCTCTGCCTCTGCAATCCTCTCTTGCTGATGTGTCAGGGTTCCAGTTGGCCACCTGCAGGGGTCAGGAAGGGATTTTCCTCCCTCAACATATTCTGGAATTTTATTTATTTTGTATCTCTTTCCTCTGAAGCATCAGGGGTGGCCATGGCTGGAGATAGGACCCAGAATGGCGAGAGCCAGGGTTCGGAGGTGGCACTGAGCATTCTCTCAGGTGCTTGGCTGGCTGGTTCTTGCTCACATGTTCAGGGTCTAACTGATTGTCACATATGGAGTTGGGAAGGAATTTCCTTTGGGTCAGAGTGGCATTGACCTTGGGGGGGTTTCACCTTCCTCTGCAGTGCATAGATGTGGATCACTTGCCAGGATTATCTGGGTATATCTCACGTAATCACTTCTCTGCCATTGTAGAAGCCTCAGGCACTGGAGCACCTTTGTCTCTCCTATTTTCTCCCAGTTGCACATAATTGTCTCATCTCCTGTGGGCTGTATCAATGTTGGTTTGATTTCAGTTGTTGGGTTTAGTGTGAGGGTGCTGGGTCGTTTTGGTGGCCTATGGTATAAATGCAGTCAGATGTAGATGTGGTGGTCCCTTCTGGCCTTAAATTCTATGACTGTCTTTGGCCTTTACCCTCCAATCAGGCAGATCCTTGTATCCGTGTGCAGTCCAATGAAGACAATGGGGATCCACATGGGTGGAAGGGGCTGCCTGAATGTATCTGACTGTAGGATTAAGCAGCTATATGGCTGCCAGTAGCTCCTTGTTGTCTGCTGTTTTAGCACGTCCATAAGAGCATGCTTCAAGGCCTATCTATTGTTTTGGGCTTTCCCCAAGTGATTGTAGGGGAAATAATGTTCTGGGTGGATATTATTATTATTTTGTTTTGTATTACAGTAATGGCAAAAGGCTCCAATCATTGTTCAATGATAGGCACTGTATAAACACTTATTACACAGACAGTGCCTGCCCTAAAGAGCTTACAATACAGAAAAGAAGGTTACAACAGAACAAAATAGGTGGATGAAACAAACTCATAGAGTAAAGAGGTGGAGGACAAATTAACAGTAATTCCAACATATGTTAGGGTAATGAATTGTAGTCACTGCTTACCTCTTGCCCAATCACTGATCCTACTGTTATTTTGTATGTTTTTTTAACCAAAATAAAAAAGAGTAAGACACCTAGATTATTTTCTAGATGCCTTGGAGAAATCAAAACATCTACAATGTGTGGAGCAGTTTGATTTCCAGTTATGAAATGTGTATTTGGCTCGGAGCGCCTTGGAGTCTGAGTAAAGGTTAAAAATTCATAAATAATATTATTCCTGCAACTTTTGCAAAAATCTTTGAAAGATGAATTTAGCAATATGTGGCTTTTACGGGTATTGCATTAAACAGCAGGATTTCCATATGGCGTGAATCTGCTCGATTGTATTGAAAATGGGGACTTTGTTCCAAATTTCTATGCCATTCTGTCAGTGTGTCATGAGCTACCCACAAGCCTTTGCTACAAATGAATGTGCCAAGTAAAATAATCTTGAGTTTGCCTTCCAAAGGGAAAATACTGGTACTGAGGTTTGAAATTTCCTAGCCCCCAACTCCTGGAAACATAGAGATTTGCAGCAAGTTCTTTTATCAACAAAGGGTTAAATGAAAATGTGTCATTTTCATACTAATAATGTGTTTTATATTGAAATTTGTTCTTCCCATCTTTTCTTTTTCGTATAAGTGTTGGTGTGTATGAGTGATATGAGGATAAGTTTGCTAGGGCAATTACCCATTATTGTTGAGTAGCTGAGTAGTCCCTTGAGCAAACTCATGCATAATTTGTTTGTGCATAAGATACAGCAGAGCTGAGGCTGCAGTATCTTACATGCCCCAGCTTATGGGAAAATGTAAGTTTTTTTCTCACTATTATGCATTTCTTCCCCTATTGTTTGAACTCAGACCATCCTTCTTGCCCCCTTGATTCTGCATCCCATCATGGAGCAGGATTTTCATAATAAGCAGGTGCAGGTCAAAAATACATTATACGGGGGAGGGGGGTGAGAACAGTGAATTTCTCCTACAAGATACATCACAATATTCATGTCCAAAAGCATCAATAAAGCCCGTAAAATGAGTCCTACGCTAATTTATTCATGGTGTCTCATCCTCTCTGCATATCCTTGTTATCTAAGGAAAGCACTGTTGTCTGCAAAGTTGAGGTTACTTTTCTCAACACAAGTATGAAATGGTCTTGGATTAGATAGTGATTATATATCAGACCAATCCTATGTAAAATAATTACCTGCTTTTTTTAAAAACTCTGACCTTTTGCTTTTTGACATTGCTACCCTCCCCTTACAACTCTCACTCCCTTATCTAAAACTCAGCACTTGCCCTTTTTCTCAGATAGCAGCCTCCCCACAACCTTCCCTTTTCTCACATTCTGTAGCAGTGAGTTCTCTTTTCAGCTATACATTGTTCTATAGGTTTCAGAGTAGCAGCCGTGTTAGTCTGTATCCGCAAAAAGAACAGGAGTACTTGTGGCACCTTAGAGACTAACAAATTTATTAGAGCATAAGCTTTCGTGGGCTACAACCCACTTCTTCGGATGCATATAGAGTGAAACATAAGTTTCACTCTATATGCATCCGAAGAAGTGGGTTGTAGCCCACGAAAGCTTATGCTCTAATAAATTTGTTAGTCTCTAAGGTGCCACAAGTACTCCTGTTCTTATTGTTCTATAGATTCACCCTGAAGAAGAACCCTGTACAGACAGCAGAAATTGCCCATTTGAAATCTTGGATACCTTCTGTGAGCGGGGTGAATCACTATAGCCGAGTGTCCATCATGTGGACCTAAGGTTGGGATTACCTAGGCCAGAGTCACCATCCTACACCTGTGAATGAAGGTGTTCAGCGATCTCACGTCCAGAATAGGGGGCTAGCCCCCTTTCTTTTGGGGAATAAGAGAATATGAATAAAACCCCTTTCCCTCATGATCTTGAGGTACTTCTTCCACTGGTCTGAAATTCAGAAGTGATTGCAACTCCTGATGCAGCATGCACAAGTTGACATTCAGTGATTAGCAACTCAAAGTCCTCCCTGTTGTCTTGGGGAGTTGCAATTCAAATAATCCTATTTTGCCAATAGGGCCTGTTAACTGGTGATTCTCATTTGGAGCCTTGATGTAGAATAATTTTTTCATCCAAGTAAATCTATGTCAGGAACCAGGGTGGTTTGACTTAGTGGTCAGATTCAGAGTCAGGAACCAGGCAAATGAACAGGTCTGGAGCAGGACAGGAACAAGACTGGGAACAAGGCAGGCAAAGGGGAGATCTCAGCTGCAAGCATAAGTGTTGAGCAACTGGTGACCTGTCACTGCAGATGAGCTTAAATGCGGACCTGTTGTCACCCTGCAGCCAATAGGGCAGGCCGGCCAATCAGACGATTCTGTCACAGCCCTGCTGGGCTCATTAACTGGTCTGAGGGCTGAGCTTCCTAACCCCAGGCCCCACTGAGGAACTCAAGCCCATAATTCCTGGCAACCTAGTTTTATGAGTTCCTAGTCTTTTGGTGTT
The DNA here is from genome assembly GCF_028017835.1 of Emys orbicularis. NCBI lineage: Eukaryota > Metazoa > Chordata > Testudines > Emydidae > Emys > Emys orbicularis. Next base: position 122,251,743 of record NC_088689.1, read on the forward strand.
GCTTTGTGTTGGCTCTGTCTTGACCTCTCATTCGCCTCAGTAACCACTAAAGACCTTAGTGTGGGATGCATATAAAAATTGTTTGAAGCCTGGAAGGCACTTGGTAGCAATGGTCTGCTCTTTTTGAGTTTGGTGCCAGAAAAGCAAGCATCTGCCAGAGCAACTTTTCCAGCTCGAAAAGCCCGTTGTTGATGGGCACTGCAAAAAATTCTGGTCTGGAGGTGTGCAGGATGTCTAGGAACTTGTGTAATTTTTCTTGGATCACCTTGACTGGAGTCTCCAGTGTGTCAGCCATTTCATGTAACAAGTCCTGGAACATCTCGTATCCTCTGTGCTCTAGATAGATGATGCAGGAACCACAGCCTCACCTGGAGATAATGATAATGATATGTGAGCCAGAATAGAGGATGATCTGTTTGTGGCTCCTCATCAGAGCCATGACCAATCTATTCAGCTGGCAGTAGACCAGCACAGTTCCAGCTGAAATCTGGGAGTGTCCTCAGACTGTGCTCTCTTTGGTACCACAGATATGCTTGGTAGCGGTCAATACTGTAGAATGCACCTTCACTACCGCTAATCGTGGGGAGTCCAATACCAAAGAACCAGTAGGTCTTTCAGTGCCAGATAGGACTCTGATACCAAATACATTAGTGACAAAGACAGATGAGTAAATGGCATCGATACCGGGACATGAGTACTGGGAGGCCAGTACTACGGAATTCATGCAGTACCAAGGGAGCTGGTCTAGAGACACAGTGACTGGTGCCTGACTGGGTGCCAGGGGGATCCTTATGCTTTATGCTACCCTTTTCATTTGAGGCTCTACAGAATTTATGGCTCCTTGAGGAAGGATGTGGTAAAGAAGACCTAGTTCTCTTCCCTCTGGTGACTCAGTAGGATGGTCTTTAGGATCAGGAACTTCATCTCCATGCACAGAGGAGCAAGCAGGAGAACTTTTAGATGACAAGTGCTCGGACGTTTCTGCCTCAGGTATCCCAGAGTCTAATGAGAGATGCATTGATTTCTCCAGAAGGAACATTTTCAACCCAGACTCCCAAGCTCTCCAGGTTCTCCAATATAAAGATTTACAGATGGCACTTCTCTCAGGAATGTGCCCCTCACCCAGACGCAGCACACATCTGGGATGGCCATCATTATTAAGCATTAAAGTCTTGCATGAAGGGCAATTTTAAAGCCTGTAGACTTATGTTCACTCATAATGACTGATTCTGGTACTGGGGCTAAATCTCAGGGAAAATAAACAAGCACATTTCCTTCTAAATGAAGAAAGGAAAAGCTACCAAAAATCTCTACTAAACCTAATGACTAACTGCTAACTACCTACCTACCGACAAAGAATAGGCCGCACAGTGAGCAGTCTTGGAGTCTTGGGAAACAGGCCAGTCCTCGCTTACAGACAGCCCACCAACCTGAAGCAAATACTCACCAGAAACCACACACCACACAATAAAACACTAACCCAGGAACCAATCCTTGCAACAAAGTCCGTTGCCAACTCTGTCCACATATCTATTCAGGGGACACTATCATAGGACCTAATCACATCAGCCACACCATCAGCGGCTCGCTCACCTGCACATCTACCAATGTGATATATGCCATCATGTGCCAGCAATGCCCCTCTGCCATGTACACTGGCCAAGTCTCTATGCAAAAGAATAAATGGACACAAATCAGACGCCAATAATTATAACATTCAAAAACCAGTCGGAGAACACTTCAACCTCCCTGGTCGCTCAATTACAGACCTAAAAGTCACAATTATTCAACAACAAAAACTTCAAAAACAGACTCCAATGAGAAACTGCAGAACTAGAATTAATTTGCAAACTGGACACCATTAAATTAGGCTTGAATAAAGACTGGGAGTGGATGAGTCATTACACAAACTAAAAACTATTTCCCCATGTTAATTTTTCCCCTACTGTTACTCACACCTTCTTGTCAACTGTTTGAAATGGGCCATCCTGATTATCACTACAAAAGTTTTTTCTTCTCCTGCTGATAATAGCCCACCTTAATCAATTAGTCTCATTAGAGTTGGTATGGCAACACCCATTTTTTCATGTTCTCTGTATATATATATATATACAGTGGTAGCCTTGTTAGTCTGTATCAGCAAATAGTACGAGGAGTACTTGTGGCACCTCAGAGACTAACAAATTTATTTGAGCATACACTTTCATGGGCTAAATCCCACTTCATCAGATGCATGCAGTGGAAAATACATTAGGAAGGTGTGTGTATATATATATATATGTATGTGTATATATATATGTAGCCTTGTTAGTCTGTATCAGCAAATAGAACGAGGAGTACTTGTGGCACCTCAGAGACTAACAAATTTATTTGAGCATACACTTTCATGGGCTAAATCCCACTTCATCAGATGCATGCAGTGGAAAATACAGTAGGAAGGTGTGTGTATATATATATATATGTATGTATATATATATATATGTAGCCTTGTTAGTCTGTATCAGCAAATAGAACGAGGAGTACTTGTGGCACCTCAGAGACTAACAAATTTATTTGAGCATACACTTTCATGGGCTAAATCCCACTTCATCAGATGCATGCAGTGGAAAATACAGTAGGAAGGTGTGTATATATATATATATACACACACCTTCCTATTGTATTTTCCACTGCATGCATCTGATGAAGTGGGATTTAGCCCATGAAAGTGTATGCTCAAATAAATTTGTTAGTCTCTGAGGTGCCACAAGTACTCCTCGTTCTATTTGCTGATACCGACTAACAAGGCTACCACTGTGAACAGTGAGCAAAGACACTGCAAGTTCCAACTCGTAGGACTGGGCGGTGAGAAGGAACTGCTGGGTGGCTGAGGTTGTCTCTCTCCGTGGGGAGACATGAGGACACTCAGGGTGCAGGCATGGCCCCCAATGGACACTGCTGGACAAAAGAATCTGAGCCCAAGTACACTGGGCACATGCGCACCAACAGTGGAATATATATACACCTAGACAAGTCCTTGAAGAAGAACCGAGTGGTTATACAATATGAAGAAACAATTTGGTTACAGTTAGTATTAAAGGATTGATCCTGCACTATTGAAGTCAGTGGAAATTTTGTAAGTGATGACAATGGAAACTGGGCTAGGCCTTAGAGCTTGTTAGACATATGCTAGGAAAATACTCATTTAAAATGCTGTATATTAGTATTTATTTGCTAGTTGTCTTCACTAGAATATAAGAAAGCATTTGAATATATACTTAGGAGGACGGATACCTTTAGCTTATCAGATAGTTATAGAATAGAGGTTATTGTGCATTGCAAAAAGATGACTCTGTAAAAACACAATACCATTAAGATATAGTTGCTACTCCTTGGCTCAAAATCCTTTCCAGTAATTTATATTAACAATATAGCTTTAACACCAAATTTCTGTAACCAGAAGAGGTAAAAGGAGCAATGATTCTAGACACTTTCCATGAGGAACCACTATTGGAAAAATTGAATTTTATGGGGGGTGGAAGTTGTTCGGGTAACGATGGTTGAGTCCTTTTGGCTCTATTTTCCCTGAGAAAAACACAAGCTAAACCACATAATGGCATATCTGAACATGGAAAATTCCTCTGCTAAAAATATCCTGTGTAAAATCGTATGCAAATTAACAGCTGGGTTTTTCAACCATAAGGTGTGAAAAGCTAGAAGGAGTTACTCTTGTACTGGCCGGTTTTGTTTTGTTTTGTTTTTTAAGCAAAACTCATAAGAACAAACAGGACACTTGGGATTCACTTGGAAAATATGGCTTGCAATTAAGTCCTTGATCAATCAGTCCAGTGAAAGGAGCAGTATTCATTCTTTGAAAGTTAATTAGATACTAAGAGTGCTGCTCTGGAAAACTTTGAGAGTGGATAGTGTAAATCATCAATATGTCTCAACTCTGAATTTCCATTAATTATTAAGGATTTCTAGGCAAGCTAAGCTGATATTCTTGGATGCATACCTAAAAATTGTCCACCTATTAAAAAAAATAAACATTATAAGATAGGTTAGGCGGCCCAATGAGTGCCTTTAAAGGTCCCAACCACATCTCACTGATGTCAATGGAAAAATTCCCATAGTCTTCAGTGGTGTTTAGAGCAGGTCCAAAAAAGAGAAAAGGAAGGGGAGAGAGAGGAATGAAGGAGAAGGGAGACATTCTGCAGGGATTGGTTGGCTTTTTTGTTTTGGGGGAATGGGAAGGCAAGACTGAAGCTTTTTTCCAGCTTGGATTTTTATGTTAGAAAATTAGGTCTTGTCGATCCTGTTTTTTTCTGATTCTATGGACAAGTGAAGAACTGAATGGATTCTGACACAAGAGATGCCATACAAATGAAACCAGCTTGAGAGCTTGATCCAGTGTCCATGAAAGTCAATGGGAATCTTTCCACTGACCTCAATGTTTTTCAGATTGTGTCCTAAGTAACAGAGGAAGCTATTTAGTCAGACTGTTTAAAACCGTTTGGCTTGGCCTGATTGTTTTAACTCCTGTGTAATTCCAATTGCCCAATAAAAAATTGGGAGAAGAGCTGTTTCTGTATTAATTATTATGATTATTAGTATTATTATTGTTAGATTCAACATTTCCAGCCCTTCCAGTTAAGGCTGAGAAAAGTTCCACAACCCATGAGACTTCAAAAGAGTGCTACAGCAAAACCACGCAACACCAATTAGACATTCCTGATTTTCCTCAGGTAAATTACAAGCAGCAAAAAACAAACAAACAAACAAAAAAACAAAAACAGGTTTTGTACATTATAAAAAGGGGGTGGAGAAGGCCAAAGCTCATTTTTTGTTTCCTTTACAGGCCATCTTTCAACCTAGTCCATGGTGCGACCTCCTTTAGTTTTAAATAACTCTTAAGCTTGTTCTTTTGGTAGAAACGAAAAAAACCATAAAGATCAGCTGTCTAAATGTTTGAGGGAAAAGAGAGAGAATGGCAGACTATAGATTTGTATACAAACCTTTAGATGTGATGAAATGTACCCAAATAAAGCTTCTCAATTTTCTATTATTCAAAGCAAGATACTACAATATTTTGGACACTCAAGACTTTGAGCTGTTTATTCATTTTCTTTCTTTATGCTTTCCCCCCCCTGAGAAACCTAACAACTGAAATATAGCAACAGTGCAGAATATTTATCAGGGAAAACAAGCACTTAACAAAATTGCAACATTCCAGCTTCCACATTTTCAGAGAGAAAAAGCAATAGACAATGAATCAACAAGCTGCTGATACTGTATTTACTCCTTAGAATACTGGGACACAAGAGAAATTATTTGCTTTTAAAAAAGAAAATTAAGTATATAAGAATAAAAATGGTAAATCCAAGTTTTTCTTTCAAACTACACTCTTGAAGGGGCTCTAACCACAGATCTACAAATCTTCATGTTCTCCCACTTTGATAATATTTGAAAATAAGGTCAATATTGAGAAGATCTTTCTAAGGAAAGAACTAGTTAAATTGAGTCTCAAGTATTCCAAATGTGGAGGGTATCCTTAGGCCCACAGGTACCACTTATACATCATTTTCCCACTACTTATTAGGGCTGTGCAAATTAGAATGCTACTGCACAGGACCAGGGCCAGAACAGACACAGAGCTGACAGGAAATTAACCAGTCTACTTCCTGCCTCTTTTGGGTCTGTATTAACCCCTTCTGTGCTTTAACAGTGCAACTCCATAACAATCTCTAATATATTTTTTGGACCCAGCCTTCAGCCCCTTAGAGATTTAAATTATGGTAATTTACACACAACAACAACTCTGCCAACTTGCCAATATATAAGTTAAATCATTCACCTCACACATGATTTTTGATCCATGAAGTGATATATAAGCATATTGTACTGTCTGTCACAACACAAAATAATTGCAAAGCCTCTGCAGCAGATTTCATGAGATTTACTCTAAAATCTTGAACAAGTAATAGTTTGTTCTTTTAAATTCCATAATTTACCAGGACTTGATCAATACAGATTGTGCTGTTGTCTATGCAGGCGATAGTTTTCTGCAAATTTAGACAATTGGAATTTTTTACTACGATAATGTTAAGAAAAGAAAGTAGATGGTTCATTTATTTGATACCACTGAAGGAACCAAAACATTGCTACATTTTATCCATTCACTGAAATTACTAATACCAACCAGCTGGTGGTAGAGAGTTGTTTTCAATGGGACTAGTCGTGGTAGTAAAGTTAAGCATGTGTTTGCAGGATAGAGGCTGTAAGATATAAACTTAAACTGAGTGCATATTTTCAAACTCCAAAACTGACTCGGGTTTTCCTCTATTGTTGAATTTGTTAGTATATGCACCAGCAATAATTAACTGCATGGTAGAGTAGAATGTTATTTAGGCCTCAATCCTGCAAAGAAGTCTGCCTGCATGGAGCTCATTTAAGGATCAGGACCTAAGAATGCCTAAATGCAAGATTGAATAAATGAGATTTTTGGGAAGGTGAGGTTGCTTGGTGTGGACTAAACGGGGAGGTTGATTAAGTCTGATAACAGAGGTATAGTAAACACTAGCTCCCTTACCAGGTTCTCATAATATGCTAAGGTCTATGCAAGCTTTAGTAGAACACATGCAATAATACAATAATCTCAAAGCTTCATTTACTATACAGTGAAATCAGATTTGACCAGTTTGCAGCAAAGGTTGAACAAGAATAACAACAGCCTGGAATCACACAGCAAGTAAGAGAGAGAGGCTGGAAATAACTAGTGTGTAGAAGGTAAAGGAGAATAAAAGTGAGTAATATGCTGAATGTCATAATCAAGGCAAAGAATAATCACAACAATTTCTGGGCAGCAGGATGGGTAGCTACTTTGCTGAACAGAATTAAGAAATCTGCAAACCTGTGATTCTCCCTCTGACACTCAATGGGATCAGAGTTGAGCTAATTGAACTCAGCTATGGAGTGGCTTTGTTTATTTTTTTAAAAAACCTCACTATGCTAGGTTGTAATAGTTTGTCTTAATAACTCAATATATATTTTTGGCTGTATGGACATCAAAACTAACTGTTTATATGTTAATGGGCCCAATCCTACTCCTTTTGAAGTCAATGGGTGTTTTGCCATTGACTTCAATGGAGAAATTGGACTCAGAATGTTATATATTTATACATTGTTATATATAATGTTCTTGCTCTGCAGAGTTCTAAGTAAGTAAACATGACTTCTACCAGAATCAGTTAAGAAAAGGAGAGGATTGTAAATTTGCTTGTATTAAACAATATGAAGCAGTGTAAACCTACATCAGAGACTCTCATGCGCATAAGATTAAACATCATACTGGCTCTTAGAAATGCATTTTTGTTTGTTGCCGTATTTTTCCTTTGTCCTACCTCTTCATCAGTAAGGAAGGTACACATAATACAGATTAAGGGTCAGTGAAAGTGAAAGCAGTTTCCAGATGCAGGATTAAGGGTATGTCTTCACTGCAGAGTTAACTCGAGTTTCTACAGCTGGGTTTCTCCACTCAAGCTAGGCGAGCTCAAGTGAGAGCATCCACACTGCAAAGGATAACTCACGCCATATTCTAGTTACTGCATCCTCACATGCTGAACAAAGCGAGGCGCTGAGCCTACTGGGGGGCATATCCCTTGCTTTTTAGCACTGCATGAGTGTGAGATGTTCTTTCAAATCTTTCAGAGGGTACTGCAGGAAAAGTTTTCTGTCTTTTTTGGGCACATGAGAGAAATGGTGTTAGACCAGCAGATCATTATAGTACAACTACTTCCGATTTTGTGTTTGCAGCCTGCATTCTGGTGCAAAGGCGTAGACTCCGCTCGGAATGATGACCTGTGCCAAATGTTGGCATTAATGGAATTCTCATTTTGGGAACAGGAGGCAGATACAGGGCATGAGACGTAGAGGAGGTCCTTTTGGCAGTCACTTCTTGCTCTCAGAAGACGGCAATGTGTTTTATCTAGGACAGTGATACTCAGCCCTCAGTGGTTTAGGAGCCTAATTAGCAATCAATATTATCCAAAGGAGCCACAGTAGTGTGAATACATTGTTCCATTTACTATTTTATATATATTATAATTGATAAACATTATAATAATATATATATTATTCTCACAACAGAAGACTGGCCAAGTATTGTTATTTTATAAACTACAATTGGTTAATAACATAGTAAAAGCATCCTGACTGGTTAATAACTTAGATTGGTTAATAATTAAATCACACAGCTTTTTGACATCATGTGCTGCAAAGAGCGGCAGGAGTCACATTAAAGAGACACTTGCGGCTTGCGAGCCTCAATCTGAGTATTACTGATCTAGGAGATCATACAGGTGCATTTAGACATCACAGGAGTGGATCAGCGGTTTAGACATCAGTGGTTGTGAATCAGACCACAAGCACAGAATGGCGGGACTGCATTGTCATGCAGACCTGAGACGACCAGCAACAAGGTGAGAAAGCAGGGACCAGGAACAAGGCAGGGTCTGTCTTAGCAGCAGGTCAGCGCTCTGTCTTATTGTAAAGACAACTTCCTGGTGCTCCTTCCAGGCTTAACTAATACATTTGTGGCAATCAGAGGTCACAGGAGGAGCTGCCAGTCATCTCTATTGTGGGCAGCACTTCCCACAGTGACTGGTATCCCAGGATGTATGGTGTGTTGACCATAGCTTTGCCCAGGTTGCCTGATGGCAGCATGGAAGTGCTACTCATCCAGCACCCTGCACACCCAGGTTCCAGGCCCATGAATCCTCACAGAGAGTTGCCTCTTGAGCCTGGCTCAGGATCTATGATGAAGTGGACAAAGAGGCAGGTGCAGTGATGAACTACAGAATTTACTTAGTGTGTTAGACTCTCTTTCCCACTGATGCTTCCTCTCTGTAAGAACGTTTTCAGTTCCCTGTTGGTGCTGATCCTCCATGCGTGCTAAAGGGCCAGTAGCGTGCCATAGCAAAGGCATGTTGAGAGATCAGCCGTAGTGCCACATTCCAGTCTGCAGGAGTTGGATTCATTCCCTGAATATCAACCACTCATTTAGCACTGCATGTTGTTTCCTGTCTGAAAATGGGGCCTCAGTTAACTGGAGATGTAATAAATTGGTTTAACCTGTCACAGCTCTCCAGGCAGACGTCACTGTAATGGCATCTCATTGAAGGTCTGGCAGAACTATGTGTGCTAGCACATACAGCCTGGAAGTTGGTCAAGCAGCAACTAATAATACGAATGGCCAAATTTAGCTGAGCATGGTGGCTGAGACTCCAAACTGCACAACAGTATTCAGCTGGAGTAAACATCAAGGCCAATGCAGATGCACGAAGGACCAAAGGGTTGGAAGGTTCCTGATTAATTTACGTATCAAGGCAGTGTGGAAAGATCTTTATTTTCAGGTGTTTCAGGTGAGGCCAGTATGTGAGACTATAGTCGAGTTTCACTCCCAAGCATGTGACAACTGATTGGAATGGCAGTAGCTGTTCTTGTATATAGATGAAGATGCATTGATTGGCAGGATGATTGTTTAAATGGAAAATAGTTGCGACTGTTTAGGTTTTTTTGAAAATTAGTCTCCATTGCTGGAAGTAAAAGGTCAAAATATCCATGTCTTGGCGGAGATTCCCTTCAATCCTATGGAAGTCATTTCCTGCATCAGGAATACAGATGTCATCAGCATACACATACATCTCAGCCTTCGTGTCAGGAAGGTCCTATGTGTATATGCTGAAGAAAAGGGGAGCCAAAACTGGCCCTTGTGGAAGGCCACTGCAGAGATGTTTAAGGTGACTGATTTCACCCTCCCTCCCCCAATTTGCAGGATGAAGTGTTAGTTACTAATAATTTCTTGGATGAAAAGCACCAACTGCCTACAAGGAATAACTTGCAGCAGCTTGGCAGACAGCCTGATATGCCACACAGTGTCACAGGCGTCCATCAGATCAATAAGAACTGCACTAACTTTCTTTCCTGACTCAAAAGTGTTTTCTAGGTCTTGAGTCAGACACAGTACATGATCTTGGGTGCATCGTCCTCACCTGAATCCAGCCAGAACTCAACAGGATTAGTCTATGAGCTTATAGGTAACATACTGTGGAGAAATTGGTAGGGTCTGTCGGTGGTTTTTCTGGCTTGGGAACACCTATGACGTTTGCTCTGCACCACACTTTTGCGATACTGCAATCCTAGGTATAACAATTCAGAAACTGAAGCAGCTAGCTTTCAATGTCTGGGCGAAAGTGAGAGCCACACTTGTGGATGTTATCTAGACCAGGAACCTTGTTAGGCTGAATCTGATGTATAGCCAGATGGAGCTCTTGATTAGTAAAAGGGGCCATCAGGTTTGTGTCCACACTCGGAACCTGCAGTTTCTCAGCAACCATCATTTTAACTGTATCGTTGAAAACTTAATCTGGGTTAGGCGCTCTGCTGTTGGCACCAACTGGGATGTGATGGAGTTTTCTGTGAATGGGTCTCTCTCTTGCCCAGACTAGAATTTCAGATCAATTTCTTAATAGTTTGACAGGCTTTGTGACTGGAATACATGAAGTTCAGTTTGTAAACAGTTTCTTTCCATCACTCTTACTTGGTTTGGTCTGGAAGGTTAAGAAAGGTCTCTAATTTTGTCAAAAACCTCCTGTTAGTTCTTGGCAGATTTATATTTGTGATATAGTCTGGTTGCATCAATGACTATACAGGAATGAATTGTTGATGAAATCCCCAAGGTATATATTTCTTTGTAGGAGCCAGAACTTTATCACAGAAAGCTTGGTGGATGGCACTAATGTTGTTCCAAATAGCTGATTCCAAGTCTTTATCCACAAGAGACTCCCAACATAGATCGGAACAGATCACACCTTGCTTTCTGGAAATTCCAATGAGGTTTGTGGAGGCTGCTTGTAATTGGAATTTGCATGACTGTTGTGATCACGCATGACCAATGCTGGGATTGAGGAAATAGATCAAGCACTTTACGCTTGATGACCATGGGAGGGTGTTGTTCAGCTGCAGAAGAGGTCAGGTCAGGAAAAGAACCTGAGGTCCATCCTTTGCTATGGAAAGTGGGTGGCTGCTAATGGTCATATAGAAGCTGCAGGTCCACCATTGCCATCCATGCCTCTAGCCTTACTCCATCCACATCATCATCAGGGTAGCTCCAATGGGAATGGCATGAATTAAAATCTCCACAGTAGAGTGAAGGTCCTGAGAAGATGGGTAAGACAAGAGCTGGCCAGTTGGGAGATGGAGTTTTGTAGATATTGATAAGTCATTTGCTTCACTTATATAGCCTGTCATTTGATGACATCATTTGGTCCTGATGATGAGACTGGAGTTACTAGAATACCTTCCCTGACATAGGATGCCATCCTGTATTGCCACTTCCCTGGCTCATGAAGCCCTGTAAGATAAAGGTTTAATTATACACTGAGCAAGTGCAGGAGAGTGGTGGACTGTGTCTTTGGCAAAATGGCACTCCCCACAAACCTGTTTGGACTGCAACGTGAATAATGCCATTCATGTTCTTGTGGCTGAAAAGTCGAAATCTCAAAAATATTAATGAATTGCTAATCTGAAAAACAGTTTAGATCAGGTCAACCAAACCTTTCATTTTTATAATTTTGAAATGTTTCATTTCTATTTTTACCTTTCTATATTTATTTTTACTTTTCTATTATAAATTAACTAAAAATTTAAATGAAAGTTGTTTCTAACTGAAAAAAAACTTATTTAAATAATGTTAAAATGGTAGTTTTGACAATTTTGAAACTTTTTTCAAAAAAAATTTTGAATGGGAAAATTAATCAAAACTGACCCTTTCCTACAAATAATTTTAGTTGTGATGAATTGGCATTTCTGAGGGGGGAAAAACGTGTTGTCAATGAATTCCCAAGCAATTCTAGTAAGTGCACAAGCAGTGCAGTACCATGCCACAGTACTGGAAGTGGACATCATTAGAGTAGCTGTTGCCCCTCCACCACAACTGCACAGGGTTGGAATGATGAACAGGGTACAGTTGACCATGTGCAAATCCATCCATGGACTGGCTAACGTCCCACCCCAAGGTTATTGGTTTCAGGATGTGGTAATGTGGAGGGGATGTCATGATAGGAGGCTTGGGTGGAACCTACGCTGGGGCGGGACCTGGATTGATCTTGGAACTTCTGGACATCAGCCTCAGCATGTGCTAAAACAGGTCACTCTGCTGCTGGTGGTCCTGTTCCCTCATGGGCAATGCAGTTTGCAACTATTCTCTGCTCCCTCTCCAGCATCTTCTCAGCTGCAGCTTTATTTTGCCTGTCTTGCGCCATCATCTCCTTCTGCAGATCAAAGAGGCAGTCTGACCTACTGATGAAATCCCAGTGCATTGCCATCAACACATCATCCCTTCCTTCTGCTTCGGAAGTGCTGGACCCTGGTGCTGATTGTCAGTGATCTCCTAGGTGGGTGCCTGGCCTGCACTGGGGCAGATGGCCCTGAAAAGCAATGAAATACTTATTCTCCCCAACCCCTGGAGAGAAAAATAATATTCCTTCCTTTCCATTTTCTGCACCACACCAAAGGAAAAATTGCAACTTTTATCTCCTTGGCATTCATTCTCCACCATCTCTGCATTTCTCTGTTCTAAAGCTGCTTCAGACTTCTCAGGGATGCTAGGCTTGTATTAATAATTCTTGGTTTTCACACATGCAGCAGTGTGTGCCGCAATAAAGCAATGTTTGCATGTTTAAAATGTATTAAAAAAATCTCGCATTGCCCTGGCCTGGGGAAGGAGGAGTTTTGGGGATCAGGGAAGAAGGCAATGGTCAGTAATGCCTCCTAGTAGTCAGGCCTAGTGTTTGGAGTGGAGGTCAAAGCTAGACATTGGGCTGGGATTGGGCCAAGGGTGGTGCTGGAATCGAGATCCAGAGACAGTCTGCGATTGGAACTGAAATCAGAGTCTATAGTCAAGCCAGAATCAATACCATCGCTGGAATCTGGACACAAGGCTGGAGTCAAAGTCGAGTGGTCCAGGGGCAAAGTAAGTCAATATCGTAGCCAGGGTCCATATAAAGGCCAAAGGTCAAAGCCAGTTACTCAGAGTCTGAGGTCAACAACAAGGTTGGCACAAGGTCAGAGTAGGGCAAAGATAAGACTGGAACAGGACTCAGGCCACACTGGGGCAGGAACAGGAACAGGGTCAAGAGCAGGCTGGGAGTTTTGAGAGTCTGATACACGGCAAGGCAGCAGGTTAGTGCTGCTGCACAGGCTGATTTGCAGCTCTGGCGAAGTTGGAGAAATGCCTGACCCAGGTTCTGCTTAGGGATAGGCTGGTGTTGCATGCCTGGAGGCTGAGTCACTGCAGGCTCTGTGGGAAGGGTAAGCCAGTGCAGCTGTGTGGTTGCCATATGCCTGGAGTGATGACTCACTGTTGGAAGGGCACCTATTGAGGCTCTTCTCCTGTCCAGTAGATCCCTTCCTGAGGTTGCTTCACAGACATAGCATCACAAGGCTTTTGATTTCTGGTCCTAAACCCAACGTTGTAGGTTTGGTGGCCTCATGTCACAGGTCTGCCAGAACTTTGGTGTCAGCCTCAGGCCTGCTAGCTGTATGATGGGAGGACATTCTCCTAGATGCCCTTTGATCTGACAAGCGCAATACAACTGCTGTAAAAAATTCTACAGGTATAGAGAGCCACAGGCCGAAGCAGGCTTTTCATACTGGCTGGAGGTCATTTCTGGTCCAGAACCAGTGAGTAGGTAGATAGACAGACAGAACAAAGACTTCAGGGGGTGTTTTGGGAAGGCGTCAAGGGATTATCAGCACACAAATGGACTCTAACTGCATCTAGGCAGCTAGCAGTAGTTTGAGCATTAGAAGGACTCCAGTTTCAACCTTGACCCACTGACAGTTCAACCGGCTCAAATTTAAAACATCACCACACTCAAGCTAGAGGTTTTTATATGTGAATGGGAGTCAAATTAGACCCAACACTCAAGTTATAACTTGAGTTAACTTTGCAGTATAGACAAGCCCATAGGAGTACATTTTCCGTGCCTAAGTTGTCCACCATAGCTACTTCCATATACTTTTTACTTCTACTTCTTATGTAGATTACTACTGAGATATTCCTTTCTTGAAACTTCTATGTGTTCTAATCAATACTTTAAAAGGTTGTGTATCTTGTGTGTGTGTGTTCTGTGGGGTGCTTTCAAATTTTTTTTAATATGACTGTATGTGTTCTGAATACTTCAGTGTTGATTCAGAACATGAATCCATGTTTCATATGGCAAGTTACCATGTTCCCTGTTCTATCTTTAAATCCATATAAACATTTTGTTTGTGCGGAGATGCATATAGATTGGATGCTACATGCCATAATTTTGATAGAAAAGCAATTTGCTGTCACTGATTTAACAAAAGTTTCCCCCTGCCATACATCACGTTTTCCTTCTTAAAGTCTGATAAACCACATGTATCATTTAAACAAAATCTCATAACCAAGGAGAGAGGCAAAAACACTCAAAAATATACTGAGTATATTGAAATACAGCATAATGTTCAATGCGTGCAAACTAATATAGTGTGTGGGAGAGAGAAAAACGTTGTAAGGTGGATCCAGCAACCTTTTAAAAGAAGTTCTAACATCGCCATTGTTTGCAACCACCTTTGAACTTTGTCAGAGAGAGAACTTTTGGGCCAGAGAAATGCCTTCCTTTGTTCCATTAGTTTCCATGGAGGTTTGACAGAGATATAAACTTTTGATAATTCCCTTCTGTCACTTTCATGGTCAGCAAAATATCGGCAGCATGTCAAAATAATAACTCAACATGAACACGCGAATGAGCTGGCCCCATGCCTCCATCAATGCATCAGCAGCACACGCTGCACTGGGAGCAAATAGCCTTTCTGGAAGTGGGGGGAATAGAATCAGACCAGGCCCTCAACTTGAGACCAGCATATGGCAGGAGTCCTGTGGAAAAGACTATAGGCGCTCATATAATTTAAAAACTGTAGTATAATGCGTACGCACCAGGGAGCAGAAATAAGGTTGCTTGGGCAACTTAATTTTGGCATTTCCTACTTTCAAGTGCTTGACTTTGCAATCTAAATGTTCTTTTGGTTTTGTTTTATACAATATAGTCTAAATTAGAGAGAAAGCAAAGGGAAAGAGCTACATTTACATGTAGCTATAAATGACACCTTTTTCCAAAGGAAGAAAGCAGTTCTTTATGCAACTTGGGGTTAGAAATGCGGACATTGGTCACCCATCTTTGTGAACTGCTTGCATGCACATAGGAAGGACCACTGGCTGACACAGCCCCCAGTGGAGGTTAGAGCACCCTCAGGACTACTCCAACTTTAATCAAGTATAATGGCTCCCCAGAATGCATCATATTCTGGTTCCAGTCCTTCCTGGCCCTGACACACCTGCTCCCTGCCCCTGGAAGACCCCTTGTGGCAGGGGTACCAGAAGTGGCCAAACCATGGAGTTTTAGGCTGCAGCCATGAGGCAAGAGTTTAGTCTCCTTGATATCCCTGAAACATTCTGAGAACTGATGACATCTTCCATTATCTACCTATAGAAGTCAAAGACCTAGAGTTGGTAACAAATATTTTCATCTTTGGTGCAAGCTTTTTCTATACAGCTCTTGAATTTTGTTTTTTGCAGAAACTTTGGACAATTGTGGTTCATATTCAAGGAAGAAATCCTTTCCCAAAATCATCAAAAACCTAAAAAAATGAGCCACTTTACAGAAACTAACAAAAATATACATTTGGTACCATTGCCACCTATAGCACACATTTTTTCTCCCATACAGCTCTAGTTGGTTTTATTTTTTGACAAAGGCTGATAGTTATGTAAAATTATTTTGTTTTGTATTAATTGTATTTTTATGTCTCATGGTTGTTTTTGAAGTATGCAGCATCATACATTGAATCAGAAAATTCTGGTCTTTCATCTACACTCCAGAGAATGAGCTGAACTTTTAAAAAAAAAAAATTCTATAGCATTTGAGAATAAATGGTCCTAGTTTAAAGCTACAGACCCCCACACAGTTCTTGTGTTTTCCATTAATTTGGGGTTGTATTGGTATTCTGTTCCAATTAGTCGCTGTTAGTGCTTCAAAGCTTTATCTTATCTGCAGATAACATTAGAGATGAGAGCTTCCAGTTTTAAATTTGGTTTGTAGTTATTTTAAAGATGCAAAGGCATCATTTGTGAATAGCTGATCAAATGTTAGAATAAATACCTATTCTGGGATCCAAAAGGACCAGAAAACTATTTCCCTTTTTGAAGTTCAGTTTCATTTAAACACTGGGCCTGATTTTCAGAAGTGCTGAATTCCCACAGCTCCTGTTGACTTCAGCTGGTGTTGTCTGCAATCAAGCCATGTTTCTTTAAGGATGACTGGTGGAAAGTAGTTTATATAGAAGTGCAAAAAAACAGGGGATAGGGAAAATGCTTAGGTCTGGTTTTCTTCCAGTTTAAAATCACAGTGCTTTCATTGGAACTAAGACATAGGGTATATCTTCACTTCAAGTTATCTACACTCCAGCTAATTCCTCTTAGCCTAGCTCGGGTGAAAGCAGCCACACTGCAAAACAACACTCAAACTGACTGGATTAGCATCACAGACAGCTGCGTCCCCACTGCATTGCTAACTTGAACAGCCATATTCCAGCTTCAACCCATACCCCTATATAGGCCAATTAGCTTGGGTTTAAAGTGCCACCTAACTCAAGCTGGAGATTTTTGTGTTTGGACAGAAGTCGGATTGGGGGCAACACTCGTGTTACACCTCCAGCTCACATTGCAGTAAAGAGAAGCCCATTGAGGTAAACTAGCCAGGAAGGAGATGGCTGGAAAATATAGCTGAAATAGACTGTGTTAGGAGAGAGGAAGAATGAGAAGGCCAGATAACAGAGAGAGTAAGAAAGAACTAACACCTGAAAGGGCAGGCAGAGTTTGCAGGTGGGTAGGGCACTGGACTGTGGGTTAGGACACCTAAGTTTCATTCCCATCTTGGCCACTGATCTGCTGTGTAACTTTGGGCAAATTGTTTCACATTTCTAAGCCTCTGTTTTCCCTCCTACCCTTTGTCTGTCATCTATATAGATTGCACACTGGTTGGGACAGGGAGCTCTCTCTTACTTTGTGTAACTACAACACCCAGCACAGTTGGGCCCTGATCTCAGTTGGTGCCTGTGGTTCAAATGATAAGTAACAAAGGAAAAAAAGGACTTGGCGGCAAAGAAAACAAGGCTTAGCACCTGAAAAGACATTCTGCTCTCACAGTTGCCATTGCCTCTTGGGACACAAACATTTAGTTTGCGTCAAGCTGGGGTGTGACTCTACCCCATACTAACTTGCTACACACTAACTGTCCACGTGGACCCTACTGACATGCACTAACAGTTCTCTAGTAGTGCACTTTGATCTCCCCTGCCTTCAAATGGGAACAGATCAAAGCGCACTACGGAATTGTTAGTGTGTGTCACGAGGACACTCAGTGTGCAGCAGGCTAGTGCAGGGTAGAGTTGTATCCCAGCTTGCTGTAAACAAGCTGTTCATGTAGCCAAGCCATTGGTATTTTTCTTTTTAATTTTACAGTGGGAATATGGGAGTATTTGGAGTATTTTTCTCCTACTGCTTCCTCTATGACATTAGTTACCTGTGGCTACACTTCTACTGCAAACCCCATAATCGTCTCTTCCCCATCTCCCACTCTTTAAACACAGTGCCACACATCACAAGTCTGCTGTGCCAGTGAGTAACAAAGTAAAACAAAGTTCCACAGCTCTCAGTGTGGTACATAGAGTTTCTGCAAAACTCATTAGCTTTCTGAAGTTCTGCAAAGTCCTTATTTTCTTTGTACTGCTCAGAGTGGTTGCAATATATAGAACATTTGTTTGATATCTCAAATTTGAGGAGGTCCATATAAACAAGTTATTTTGCATTTGAAACATTCACAAGACTGGACGGTGTGGCTGAAAAGATCACACATGGTACATGAAGTCACCAGAATAATTTGGCCGTACATTTTTATATTCCCCCAATTTAATATTCTACCTACAGAAGTGTGATCAAGAAGAGAGTCCTTAACTCTGACAGGACACATCACATTATACATTATTATTGGAAATGATCATGGAAAAAAAGAAGCAGAGGAATGGAGCTTCTTGTGCAAATTTACTGTAGCGTGAGATTTTCCAAAGCTACAAAGCACCCCTTGCCAGCACACACTGAGCTGACTACATGCTGTCAGTATAAGGCAAAAGAGAAATATAACTGCTGGACCGAATGCTGTGCTTTGGACATTTCATGTGGTTGTTGATGCAAATGTCATCATTTACCATGACCTCTCTCGGAAATGAAACCACTAGGGATATACTTCATATATTCAGATAAAAGTCACTTAAGACACAGAAATATAATGTTGACCTCTGTGCCATCTGGATATACCTAGGACTCTCTTAGATCTTTATTCCTCACTTAGATTCAGAGACTGAACATGGTCCTGGACTCCTGACCTAACACTAAGGCTTGGTCTACACTGGGGGCGGGGGGCAGGAAGGATCGATCTAAGTTACGCAAGTTCAGCTACGTGAATAACGTAGCTGAAGTCGACGTACTTAGGCCTGGTCTACACTGGCAGGGGGGATCAACCTAAGATATGTAACTTCAGCTACGAGAATAGCGTAGTTGAAGTCGACGTATCATAGGTCGACTTACCTCGTGTCTTCATGGCGCAGGGTCAACTGCCGCCACTCCCCCATTGACTCCGCTTCTGCCTCTCGCCGCGGTGGAGTACAGGAGTCGATGGCAGAGCGATCAGGGATCGATTTATCGCATCTATGCGATAAATCAATCCTTGATAGATCGATCACTACCCGCCGATCCGGCGGGTAGTGTAGACATACCCCTAGATCTACTCACCGCGGTGTCTTCACTGCGGTAGGTCAACTCCTACGCTTCTCGCTCATCTTCACTTGACGTGATAAATCGACCCTTGCTGGATGGATCGCTCCGGAGGTAAGTGTAGACATGCCCTAAGCATGCAAAGCAAACCTGACAGTTTGGAGATTTGCTAGGGCTGGGATTTAGATGAATTTTTTCTCTGGATTTGATGGATATTACAATCTGTTAAAGGATCCTTTTCTATGAAGTCCTTGAATGCATTCCTAGTTGAACAGACCAGAAAAATAAACTCTTTTATACGCCTAAATTTCAACAAGCATTTGATGCAGTACATTTATCTGGCAACAGATTGATATCACATCTATTTTGGCATGATGATTTTTTTTTATCCTCCATATAAATGCCCTATTTCACAATCTGGAAGAAAAGGAACAAGTGATGGCCCATAGCCATTTAATAGCTATAAAATAAAACCTATAAAATAAAAATGAAATGAATTATGAACCCATAAACTAAAGTTCGGTTGCTTAAAATGGGCCATGGCTTTAAAAATTCAATTACCGTTTTAATAGAAACAAGTTTACTCAATATATTAACTACCTTCTTGCATAATGTTATTTTTTTCTCCCCTTCAAAGCCTAACATTGCCGAGAATGCATGACAGCCGGCCTTTCCTCTAGCTATTTTAAGACTGATTAGGAAATAAAAATATTGATGCATTCATCCAAAATAATTAAATGATGCCAAAAATAGCACACAGGAACATGTCTCAGTTGAAAACTAGTTGACCAAGATAATAAAAGTTTTCAGTTAATGTTCCTGGATAGAAAACATACTAGGACCATTCATTGAAAGTCAGCAATGGAGACCATTTTGATCAGGAAATTCTTCTTACCTTCTTCTGAACCAGTTTGGAGGTTCCTTCTTTTGCTTCATATTAAACCATAACATAAGTTTCGTGTCCTACATATATTGCTCTATTATTTTGAAAGGGATCCTATAGCCATCTTTATTTAGAAGATCAGAGGAGAAGCTTTTCTTTCTTCTGTTATAGAGTACATGCCCCAATTTATTTAATGGTTTTTTGACAAACAGAATCCTTACAGGTGTGCAGGGAGACATTTACCAATGGAATGTCGATGACTGGCAACACTACATATATTTTTTGGATTCCAGAAGATGACGCCTTCCAGGAACACTTTTGAGGTGTGGTAGTTCTGGGGGTTGTTTTGGCTTTAGGGACCTTGAGAAAATCCCTGGAACAAAGCAGGGCCTGAATGGATACATCTAAATGGGTCTGTTTCTAATATGTTTTAAATCAACCAATCTCTTCATTTGACATGGTACTTCCTGATAGTATAGTAGCACTGGCCCTGATCTTACAATCAGATCTATGTAGGCAGACCTGTGCGAGTCCAATTGATTTCAGTGGAACTCTACACAGACACGGGAGTCTGCTTGCAACAATGTGGATCCAATTGTGGTATCAGCATCGCTGTTTGTAGATTCCAAGCGCTTGCCTCTCTTCCTTACCCAAAGTCACAGGTGTAACCACATGAAAAAGATATGTGTGTGTTGAAGGGGGAAGCCAGGGGGTGAGAACACTTGACTCCTGAAGTTCCACCCAGGATATTAAAATGCGAGTGTGGACATACGCCTTTATATCTCCCTGCCACCCAACCAGTGATTGCAGTCATTCCCAAATTACCCTGTTTAAATTACGTTTTTTAAACCAATACAAGTCTCATTCTTGCATCATGGTGATATATAATAAGAGCCTAACATGCATTTCACAATTAGCCAAGGATAGTAGAAGAATCTCAGTCATGTTGGCACCGGAGATTTAAAAAGAGAAAGAAACAATATTTTTTCCCTGTGAGAAAGAATGACGTGATGGGAGAGGAGAGGAAGATATTGTCATAACAAAGGGAATGTGTTATTATTTATTGGCCACACTTAAGCACTGGGATCTTGGATTACAGTATCTAGTTACAAATACTGCTTGAAATTTTGTAAATATTGCAAAAAGGTAAGATAAATGGGTAACTCTGAATTTATTCCACAATTAATATTTTCAAAATTCAGCCCTGGAAATGAGTGGCTTTTTCTTTCTTGCTGCATATTACACATCTTTTTGGAAACAAGATCTTGTGAGCTTCTGAGCACCCTCAAATCCCACTAGCACTGGGCTTGATCCTGCTTCCAGTAATGTCAATGGGAGTTTTGCCAATGACTCTGATGAGAGCATTATACAGCCCATTAATGAAAGCATACAGCACCTCACAAGATCAGGCCAGAGAGAGACAATAGCTCTGAACCTATAAGGCACTGACTGTAAGCTCTTTGGGACAGAGACTGTCCCTGATTGAGGCCCTTAGGCACTACTGCAATACAATTAATAATTATAAATAAATCCTACTTAATCCAGGCCTGCTCCCTGTGGCACCCTTCACTACAATGGCCCACTAAACTCACTGGGAGTTTGAAAGAGCACGGCACTTCACAGGATTAGGTTAGATCTCTCCGAAAGGGGCACTTCTGGACTAGTTTGCACACATCCATTATTATTTTAACTTGCATTTAGCAAAAACATGCTGGTACGTTTATCTGATTTGTCGCTATTAATTTCCCGGCTCTTTTCCCTTCTTTTACAGAGTCACTGAGTTATGAACTGCAACACGAATGTGTTTCAAAACAGTTCTTGGTTTGTAAAGATGATGTTTTTATGCAACTCTGATAGGGATGGCATGTTGTTCTCCCCCATCCCCCACCTCTCCACGTTTGATAGTACATGAAAAAAAAAACAAAAAAAACCCCCAAAACCAACCCAGCAGTAAGTTGGCTGATTCTGGCAGCAAGACAAATCCAGCACCACACGTCAGGGAGGAAGAGAGCGCATTGCTCATCCTTTCAGTTTTGTCTGTGTAAGGGAATGCTGGACATCAACAGACAACAAAGGAGGCTGCAGGAAGAATTGCTGAATTGCTTCCAAACCCCACGACTTTTACCTCTTCTGGTTGGAATATACAGGTAAAAATATTGAAATGCTTTAGATAA
Source organism: Emys orbicularis (assembly GCF_028017835.1). Taxonomy (NCBI): domain Eukaryota; kingdom Metazoa; phylum Chordata; order Testudines; family Emydidae; genus Emys; species Emys orbicularis. The sequence continues at coordinate 122,273,692 of NC_088689.1, forward strand.
CTGGACTTAGTGAATAAAAAAGCAGTTAGAAGAAGACTGGACAGCCTGTTATTCCTAGCAAACAATGGAAGTAAACTACAATGTATGGTCTAATAGTTACTGTATATATAATACCCTCAGGTACTGTAACTTTGCATGCTTTGGGTTGGATGATTCTCGTTAGAGCAAATAAATTGCTGAAAGTGATAGTAAAGATTTTATTGGTTACACTTTGCTAAAGTTACCTTTATAAATACTTTATTGTTATTTATTTAATTATCGCTTACTTTGATAGCATTCTTTATAACTGCATTAAATAGGCAGAGTGGATATTTTTAGCCGTAGTGTATCTATGCTATGTGTTATAATGTACTTGTATTACCACCATGTTAAGAATTTATTATTAATGCATTTCATAATATAATTTATAATAATATTACTGAAGACTGCATCTACAATCAGCAATCATTTAATATTGATTTAGAAACACTATATGAGTGTATTGTGTGAGAGATTATACAGTATATCAGGGATCAGGAAAAAATAGTATATGTATTCACAGTTCATTGCATGATATCAGCCATCTAAGAAGAGAATACACTTCTTCTTTGGAACCTTGGTTTAAAGAGGAACTTTTGACATCCCCAAATTCTTTTCTCCCAAATAGATGTCAGAAGACAAGACAGACAAGGTAAAAATCAGAGCAACTGAAAGCTTTCAAAATGACAAGCAAAATATCCCTTGGTTGAATGAAGGTAGGTTGCATTGTTATTTATTAAAATTTCTATTTATATTCAGATATAATTCTTTTGGTTTATTAAAACTTATTGCAGCAGAAAGACAAAAGAATACTCCCATTAACTTCAATAGGGCCCAGCTTTCATCCTGAGAGTCCTCTAGCTGGAAGTACGTGCAAGTGATTTTGTTTAGTCTTCCAGATGGCCTAAGTAGTCAGAATTTAGAGCTGCTCAATGGTTTGAGCTTGCAATCATAGGGGAAGCTTTATTATTATTTATTTATTACATTGTTTATTAATGATCAATAATAATTATTTTATTATTATAAACCTGCTACGTCCACAAAGCATTATGGACCAAACCCAAAGCTCCTTTCCAAGGTTTTACTAACTCAAACTACGAGTGAAGTGAATCAAAGTTTGTACGGGTTATACAGAGATGGGTAACAAGTAAGTACCTTGGAGTTTGGCCCTATATTATCTATGTTAGGGGAAGACAATATTATAATCTACTTCCAATATCCATCTGTTAGCATTGTTTTCTTTTTGTGCATAAGGAAGATGACCAAATGTTAAGAAAAGTGAAGAGAAGTACCACAGTAGGAGACTGCTAATCATTATTAAAAGCATTCAGATTTTATCAAGTATAAGATTTGTTTAAAAGCATTTAAGAGGAAAAATACATATAAGGTTATGTTATTTATTTCATAATTGCACATAGCTACAATTGTAAAGATGGAAGTTTCTTCAGTATTTTACACTCTAAAAATTGATCTTCCAGGTTAATGCATAACAAATTACAAGATATAAACAGACACAAAGACTTTGACTAGTGGAGTCACTGTATGATACTTCACAATACTTCATATAGTGTATATATGATAACGATGTGCACCAAAGAATGGAGATTCTAAAGGCAAAACATTACAAGATTTATGAAATGCATTTCTCACATACCCCATGCTCAGGAGTGCGTTATGGCTTGTATTATATAAAATGACTTTTTAATTCTAACAATTTTTAGAAGGGGTAAAAAGAAGTGATCTGTTATTTTGAAATACTAGATGCATAGGTTTGCAAGAAAGAAGAGCTCATTTATATTAATTATTATATTATAATCTAGAAAATTATATTTATGTTATTCCTACTGTATGTTAACTGAGTTTTAAGGTCTAGTCATTGGGAGTAATTGGCCCTGCAATTAAACAGAACAGATTTGAGTTTTTTCTGGTTTCTCACTCCCTGTGCTGATAGGATCATTGTAGAGGTGGCACTTCCAAAGAATGAAAATCATAGCATTGGGCAAAACTGATTGGGCAACAGAGGTTCTCTTTTTGGTTGAACAGTAACAACTTCCTTCCTTCTGCACACAAATCCAGTGTCAGGGGGAACTCTGTGTATGCAAGGTTTGCAGGATGAGAGTCACAGAAGGCAATAGTTCCGATAGAGACAACCAAAGAAGTTTCTGATGCAACAAGACAATGTTGCACTAGCACTTGTAACATCAAAACTACAACTGAATGAGACCAAATCCATTCCAGCATAACACACAATTTGACATGATGCAAAAGGTGCATCATTATCACCATTTTATTGATGAGGAGACTAAAGCACAGGGAAGTTAAGAGACTAGCCTAACATCATAGAAAGACCCCAGGGGGTGGGTGGGAGTTTGGATCTCCTGACCCTAATCATATCCATTTGTCGGCATGGGCTCAAATAGGATATAGCTTTTTTGTGTCTCTTAGATCTGCAGATCCTTGCATTATAGGCTGATGACTCTCATCAACAGTATTTTTCAAACTAACTTGGTACCCTTTTTTGAAGCAGTTTCAAGTTTGGCTGATAAAGGTGTTGAAATAATATTCTTGGACTTCCTTCAAAGGCATTTGACTTGGTTGGTGTAACATGACATTTTGATTAAAAAACTAGAATGATATAAAATTAACGTAGCACAAAGTTATTATTATTATTTATAATTTTTATAATTATTATTTATATTATTTATAATTGTTATTAAATGGATTAAAAATTGGCTAACCAATAGGTCTTCCAACTGTAAACAGGGAAAGATCATCGAGCAAGTGTATTTCTAGTTGGGTCCCACAGGGATTGGTTCTTGGTCCTATGCTATTTAACATTTTTATCAATGACCTGGAAGAAAACAAAGTCATCATTGATAAAGTTTGCAGATGACACAAACATTGGTGGAGTTCAATAATGAAGAGGATAGGTCAAAAAGATTCAGTGATCTGGACTGCTTGGCAAGCAGGGTGCAAGCAAACAATATGTGTTTAATATGGTGAATGTAAATGTATACATCTAGGAGCAAAGAATATAGGTCATACTTACAGGGTGATGGACTCTGTCCTGGGAAGCGTTACTCTGAAAAAGATTTGGGGGACATGATGCATAATCAGCTGACCATAAGGTCCCAGTGCAATGCTGAGGCCAAAAGGGCTACTATGATGTTTGGATGCATAAACAGGGAAATCTCAAGTAGGAGCAGATAGGCTATTTGGAACTTCTGTATTTGGAACTGGTGTGACCACTGCTGAAATACTGTGTCCAGTTCTGGGGTCTACAATTCAAGAAGGATGTTGATAAATTGGAGAGGGTTCAGAGAAGAGCCACAAGAACGATTACAGCAAATTCTTTCCCAGGTATCTGCCTGGTGGTCTTGCCCACATGCTCAGGATCTAATTGATCACCATGGGGGCAGGAAGGAATTTTCCCCTGGGCCAGATTGGCAGAGACCCTGGGTTTTTTTCACCTTCCTCTGCAGCATGGGGCACAGGTCACATGCAGGTTTAAACTAGTGTAAATGGTGAATTCTCTGTAACTTGAAGTCTTTAAACCATGCGTTGAGGATTTCAGTAAGTTAGTCAGAGGTTAGGAGTCTATTTTAGGAGTGGGTGGGTGAGGTTCTTGGGTCTGCAATGTGCAGGAAGTCAGACTAGATGATCATGATGGTCCCTTCTGACCTTAAAGTCTATGAGAATGATTAAAGGAATAGAAAACATGCCTTATGATAGACTCAAGGAGCTCTATTTTCTTAGCTTAACGAAGTGGTTAAGAGGTGATTGATTACAGTCTATACGTATCTATATGGGGAACAGGCTCTTCAATCTAGCAGAGAAAGTTATAACAAGATCCAATGGCTGGAAGCTGGAGCTAGACAAATTCAGATTGGAAATAATGCATACATTAGTTAACCATTGGACCAATTTTCCAAGGGTCGGCGTGGATTCTCCATCACTGGCAACTTTTAAATCAAGATTGGCTCTTTTTCTAAAAGATATGCTTTAGGAATTATTTTGGGGAAGTTCTGTGTTATATAGGTAGACTGGATGATTACAATGGTTCCTTCTGGCCTTGGAAACTATGAATCTGTTTCATTATGTATCTACTTCATTCTCTTGAGGAGTGTGTTGTGGGATGCCTGATTGATGAAATGATAGGTAGAGCCAGGGTCCTATGTTTCATTAGCATTAATAATATTTTTCTCAGGTTATCAGGCTCTTCTGGAGGCTAAGAGCCAAATTCTACTCACTAATGACAATTTATTGTGGAGGGTAACAGAGAGTAGAATTGGGCCCTGAAAGTTTTTCACAGTGGCTGAGTTAATAAATGGTTGTGACATTTCTTGGAAGAGACAGACATTTTTATTTTTCTGTTATTTCTATTGATTTTGTATGTTTTATTAATAGTTTTTACATTTTGTGTGTGTGTGCAAACATCATTTTAAATACTTGTGTATCGCTTCCGATTTTCAAGCTAGGAGCAAACCAAACATTCTGCAGCAGTAGCTCGACTTCTATGTTTAAACATTTTAAAAATAATAACATAGCTTTCAGCCATCCCAATAAACAATGAGTTTTCTTTAGGCAGAGTAAAAGCTGTATGTTCTTTTAGCATTCACTTTTAAAGACAAGTTATTTTTATTCATGGTTTTGTATTGATTGTTTGTTCCTTCTGAAAAAACAATCATGAACCACATAGTAGCAGAAATATGCATAGGAAATATAGTACAGAATTTGATTTTATATAGTGTCTGTCATACTCTAGGTTTCCCAAAGTGCTCTATAAAGTAATAACTTATGTATTGTAGTGCAGTGACTCTGTATGCAAATGAAAGACCCATCATGTGCTCATCGGCCTTGAATATAAGAACCTGTTTAACTGACAGAAGAAACGAATATCAACTCTTTATTTATTCTCTACTCTTTTGGAAGGGATATTGAACTTCCACTTCATCAGCACTAGCTGAAAGGACCTTAGTGTTAAATTAGTTCCAAAGTATGGCACTGCTAACAGGAGGCTTGGGTAAGAGTCAAAGCTCTATACTGAGGGTGAAACCTCTGGCCACAAAAGCAAGAGAGCCATCAAATGGGTCTTAATGGCATTATAAAAATATATTATGTTCATTTGATGAACACAGCAGACCTGCAGAGCTTTGCTCACCAGTGAAAACTTTGACTGTATTGATACGTTTTAACCCTTTCCCTCCTGCTTTGGTGGTTGCTATTGTACAAGCCAGTCTTCAAAGCACCGACTGTCTCTTCCTATGTCTGTATAGTATCTAGCATGTTGTGGCACTATCGTAATTTAAATAAATAGAATAATTATAGAAAATTAAACTAGAAAATGAGTGGCCCTGTCTTGTTAGCCTGTTAAAGAGTCCTAGCACATTTATATACCTCTTGGGTCAAACTTGTAGACCTGGAACTGGATCACCAGATGAAAGACTCCACAGGTTTAGAACCATAATACTGCTGCAAGGGCTGCTGTAAGTTAAATCAGCAGTAATGGCCTCATTCCACCGGTTAGGAATCACTGGAGACTTCAACCACAGCTCTTCCTGACAGCAGCCCACTCCCAATATATTTGCTTCAATGGAGAGCTGGAAGTGGGTGTGTAGAGTTTGGTATGTAGGCTTTTTGCCATCTCATGATGCCCCTCTTTCTTTTAGAGTTGCTTTCCAGCTGCTTTGTGCTCCCAATGCAGTGCCAAACAGCTAGAATGGGGTGCCAAGGATCTGGCCCCGCATATTCCCACAAGTGAGCTGTTCTGATTGCTTTTCCCATCAGATGAGGCTGCCAACTGGTCTCAGAACAGGCATAATTGGAACTACTCTCTCCGTCACTCATTCCAGTTGGCTAGCTCACTCATTCCAATTGGATTGGGACTGCAGAGATTGGTCAATGCATCTAGAAATAAATCGGATTTCCTGCAAACTGAAGGTAATGGGACTCTCGATGGGTCCATGTTGATCTGATTGCAAGATCAGGGCTTTATGTATATAAACTATTGGTAATTAAATGCAAAACAACTCAAAATTCAAGGATTTTTGCATTTCACGGTGAGGAAAATGTTGCATTCCATTTGGTTGAAAAATTTTGCTAAGGTACACAAATAGTTTTGTGAAGCAAACACTGGCTCATTTTCTGCTGAAATAGGCCTGATAATAAGGAGAAGTGGACCTATATCCTAAGCACAAACAGCTTTCACAATGAAACCAGGTATTTTGTGCTATTATAAAACTGGAGGCCTGTGAAACTGCACAAAGTGAAACATTGAAAACATATATGTAACATCTCAACTCAAGTGAATGTTACTGTATAGAATCATTTACCTACTTCTCTCTAAAAAATACAATAGGCCAAATTCTCTGCTAGCATAAATGGATACAGCTCCACTAAATTAAGTGGAGTTTTGCCCAGTTATGCCAACATAGAATTTGGATCAGTATCCCCATCATTTCATCTATTTTATTAGTGTACTAAATATGAATGAGTAAAGAGACACTGATGTAACTTGCAGGTAGTGTTAAAGAAATGTCCTTTGAGCGGTCGTAACCCATCGTTCCCACCGGTTTCACACTCCAGCCAGATGTGCAACCACCAGACTATCACACCCCAGGTAAGAAACAACACTGAGGGCTATTGAACACTCTTTAAATTTTTAAATTGAATCAAGACAATATTAAAGCAGCACCAAGATACTTCTGAAAATGTGAATGCAGGGGGGAAACTAACCGATCAATGGCCCCCAAACTCTCACTTGCATCATTGTAGTGGTCTAGTGGTAACACAGTAGTGGTCAGAGCCTCAGCTGGGGTAAAGGGGAGTCAATAACCTATACCAATTTACACCAGCTGAAGACCTGGTTCAAAGTTCCAACTGAAAAGAAGTCCTTGGAGTTCTGTACAAACACTAAATTTAGTCTCACAACATGAGTTAATTATATCTGTATGGATAAACTAAGGCAGAGAGAGATTACGAAACTTGCTTAAAGTAGTAAAGGGTGAAACTGACCCCTGTGCCAGGGGCCAGAACAGGTCTATGCATCACTTATGTGCCTGTTGCAAGGGCTTCAGTGGGACTTGTGGGATGTAAGAGGTGCGTAAGCCTCCTGCTGGCTCCAAGCACAGCAGTCGGTTTCACCCAAAGTGATTAGAGCGAGGACCCAGGAACTGACACTAGAACAATTTTCTTTGTGTAAAATTCACATTTTGTTCCATGACATTTTCACACAAAGATCTACTGTTTCAGTCCGCTCAGCTCTGCACACATGTATCCCCCTCCAAATGTAACTTCTGTGAAAACTGAATGAACTGGCTTCCTCGCTCCTCCACCAAACGTGTGAAAAAATGCGACTCCCCAGCCTTTCCCCAAAATAGCTCCTTTCCACTCTAAAGTTCTTATATATTAGTAACATTTTGGCAAAAAAATAGCTTTTTTTGGTTCATTTTCTTACAAATAGTGTGTACATCTCTAGTCCTGACTTTTAATCCCCTGCTCTAACCGATAGATCTTCACCCTACAGTGAAATTGAGCCCTGTGCAGTGGGTCAGAACAATGTCAGCACTTAACCACAAAATAGGGTTTAAGTAGTAGATAAAGACTTCTGCACAGGAGTAAATTTAACCTCCCAAAGAAGGCAGTACATATTAAGTGAGTCTTGCTTCTATTATGGACCTGATTGTAATCATGATATTCACACCAACTAGTACCTTACTCCTCAAGTAGTCCCATGGGGTAAGGTTCTGTGCTGCATCTCTTAATGGCACCACACAGAATTCTCAGCCTGGAGCAGGGCTAAGATGGCTTTCTGGACTGCTCCTGGAGGTTTTAGCAGCCCTCACTATAACTTAGGGGGTCTAAGCGTATGTCTACAGTGTAAATTGGGTCCACTCACTTCTGATTCTTTACAAGAGTCCAAACCTATTTAATTTACCTCCCGATGGGAGGGTATGCTACACTGCAAACTAAGGTGTGATTGTGGTGTGGGTAGGCATACCCACACGAGCTTTAATCTAGCTAACAGAGGTAACAATATGAGTCAAGATGTCATGACATGAACTTCACTGCAAATAGCAATCTGAGTGCACCCCCAGTGAGCTTATACTAGGGCACTACGTCTCTACCGTTGTTACCCATGCTAGATTAAAGCTAGCGCAGGTATGCCTACCCACACTACAATCACACCTTAGTTTGAGGTGTAGACATATCCTAAATTCAGGAGGTTAATTAAGCAGATTAGGACCCTTAAAGATTCAGAAATCAGTGGACCCAAATCTGCTCACACACGCATAAACTGGCTTCCCAAATTAAGCTGAAGGCAGGGATTTGGTTCAGAAGCTTTCAGTCTCTCTTTCCAGCATGAATTCTGGTAATGGGTTTGGACAGTTTTATAAAAGGCTGCTGGTGAAGTAGGATCTTTCAGGCCTATTCATACAGCAACAAATAAAATAGCCAAATACATACACAATGAATGCTGTAATCTTAGCTGACACTGTCCAGCTAAGAATGACAAGAAAAAGAAGACATGTTGCTGATGCTACTGATCCCAGAGGGTTGGAATTCCTGGAAGGTGCCATGTCAGCTTCAGGACTATGACCAAATGAATTAATTAAGACAACCCTTCCTTTAAGTTGTAAAACAGTAGATTTAAAGACTCTCCTCCAATGGAAATGGAGTATATGAAATGTAGAATGATTCCAGTTCACTGCTCCTAATGGCAGTTTTATAAACTGAGTAGTCCTTGACCTCTACATTGCAGACCCCTTGGAAATGAAAAAAAAAATCAACTACAGTCATATAGTACGAATGTACAGTATCTGAACAAGAAGGCACACTGTTCTCCAGCAATAGGAAGATATTGAAAAGTAAACTTCCACTCTGAAAGTCAACTGTAAAAATGGTTCCCTGTCTGTTAAGTCTTGTTTCCTTTCAGTTCAAATTTGCTCAGTTGCCAGGAAAAACTAGTTGTTCTAACTAGTATTTTGGTAAACAAGCCAAGCTCTGAAAATAGGCTATGTTCTTTTTGTCTCATGCATCAATAAAGATTCTGCAGGCCAAATTCCGCTCTGTGCAACTTTATGGTCTTTAAATTTTGCCCTTGATTGCACAGGTATAACCAGGCAGGCAGAATTTTGCGCCAGAGCTACAATTTAATTCACAATTTTCTTGGTGATGTGCAATCCAGAATAGACTCCAACTCACATTTCCTTAGTCCTCTTGGGTGTCAACAATTAAAGACTGCAGAATTTGGTTCAAGTGCGCTTACAAGCTGCTAGACCAAGATCTTACTGAAGCAGTCACCGATTTTACTGAAGCAAAGGAGTTGTTCTGGCTTACAGCTGATCTAAATTTGCCCCAGTATGTTTAAAGTAGCCAGTAGAAACCATCTTTGACTCTGTACATTGCAGACAGAGACAGCCAGGCATTCAGGAGGCAGCGAGAGCCAAACATTCCATTCACAAGGTGTCTCAGTATAAGCCCTCTCACCTCGGTTAAGGACCTATTAAATGCGAAACAGGTCTGCTGTACTCCAGTAGAAGCCAGAAAGATGCACGTATGTGAATCAGCACAATAACTATGCTGGATTATAAAGAACGTTTACTGTCAATAAAAGTGGTGAGTATTTCAGAAGACTCATGATAGAATTGTTAAAGATCCTGAATATAAATCCTCTCTCTAACAAGAATTTGTTGGTATTTGACTCTAGTACAGTGGTGGGCAAACTACGGCCCGCGGGACCGTTGTCCCTGGCCCCTGAGCTCCTGGGCTGGGAGGCTAGCCCCCGGCCCCTCCCCTGCTGTTCTCCCTCCCCCGCAGCCTCAGCTCGCTCTGCCACTGGCGCAATGCTCTGGGCTGCGGGCTGCGAGATCCTGGGGCAGCGCAGCTGCAGAGCACGGCCTGATCCGGTGCTCTGTGCTGCACAGTGCGTGGCTGGCTTCAGCCGGGCAGAGCAGCTGTAGTGCCGCCAGCCACTGGTGCTCCAGGCAGCGCGGTAAGGAGGCAGGGAGTGGGGGAGCTGGATAGAGGGCAGGGGAGTTCAGGGGGTGATCAGGGGGCGGGGGTGTGGATAGGGGTCAGGGTGGTCAGAGGGCGGGGAACAGGGGGGTTGAATGGGGGCAGGGGTCCTGGGGGGCAGTCAGGAAGGAGAGGGGTTGGATGGGGCAGCGGGGTGCAGTCAGGGGCAGGGTTCCGGGGGTAGTCATGGGACAGGGAGAAGGGGTGATTGATGGGGCAAGGGTCCCGGGGGGGCAGGAAGGAGAGGGGGGTTTGGATGGGGTGGCGGGGGCAAGTCAGGGGCAGGGGCTCCAGGGGCAGTCAGGGGACAGGGAGCAGGGGGTGGATGGGGGGGCCATCAGGGAACAGGGGGGGTTGGATGGGGCAGGAGTCCTGGGTGGGTGCTGTCAGGGGGCGAGAAGCAGGGGGGGTCGGATAGGGGGCAGGGGCCAGGCCACACCTGGCTGTTTGGGGTGGCACAGCCTCCCCTAACCAGCCCTCCATACAATTTCCAAAACCCGATGCAGCCCTAAGGCCAAAAAGTTTGCCTGCCCCTGCTCTAGTACATCTATCGTTTCCAGTAAGCTGTTTGCTTTTCTTCTAAGGTAAAGGGGAGCATACAGTTACTTTCCTTAACCAATGGAAACATTTTTGAAGGCTCAAAAAACAAATAATAACTGACACCAGTTGTGCTCTGGGATAATTGTACTGACTTCAGTGGGTAGCTTTTGATTTATACTGGTCTCAGGGGAGGATAAGGCCTGATGAAGCCACATATATTGTGTGTGTATCTGAAGGCTTACTACTGTGAAAAAGCAGTCTGCACTCCTGTTAGTGAGAATTGTCACTGTCTCACTGAGGTTTTCCTAAAATTCATTTAGAAATCTTTTTTATTACTTAAGAGATAACCCATCAGAAATCATCTGCTGTATAGGCCAGATTCTCAGCTGCACCCAGCCTGAAGGGGAGTTCTAAATAAGTTGGTGGCAATCACGCCAGCATAGGTTAGAGCAAGCTGGAGCCTGCTCTAAACTACCATACCTGGTGATGGACCCCATTTCCTGAATGAGTTTATAGTTCTTCTGCAAATAAACAGGCTTCAGATGCGTACATTCCGAAGTAACCTATGCATCTTTTCCAATGGAAGTCCACTTTCATCCATTGGCAGGGAAGTATTTCAGTGCTACACCTGCACATTTTTACCATTTAAGATTTTTTGTCATAGTTCAAAAGTTTCTCTTTGCACAGCTACAATTTTCAGAAAATTGTTTTCAGCTTTTCCAGGTTATGTATTGATAAGAAGAATGAATCAGGCAGTGTCAGTCATTCTGAGGAGTGCCCCTGCGCCAGTTGAAGTAACAAGACCTGATTGAATTCCTCAAAATGAAAAATAAATTAGAGCTGAGGCACTGATCAGTTTTTATGGAGAGTCAAAGGTCTCCCACTTAAGTGGTGGGCAAGCTTTGGCTGGCCCTCTCCACAAGATGATTTTCACCCTACTTAAGGCAGCAGCCTCTTCAGGTTTCTCCATTTCCCTTCTAGTTTCTGGATTTAATCCCAATGAACACATTCAAACAACATGCAAAATTAGGTAAATGATAAATTCAGACAGATTGTTTATTATCTTCTTAATGCACCCATGACTGCGCTGTCTAAGAAGATAATGTTATATATTCTTACACACACATTCTATATAGACACACTCCAGAAATCTGTGTAACAAAAACCTCGGTGTGAACACATTGACAAGCTCCAGAGATAGAAAAGTAGATGAATTCTTCTCTGTTGAGCTCCTCCAGCCAAATAAAAAGGTTTCAGTGCTGATGATGCATCTTTGAACTGATTACTAACACAAATTAAGCTTCCCTACATCGTTGCTGAAATATGCCCATAAGCAATTTGAAAGGAAAGGAAATATTGTTCCAACATTTGGAGAAGATGCAGGTGCCAAGTTCTCTAAAGTTTTTAGAGATTAAATAGATGTGATGGGTACACAATTTAGCAGTATCACTGCATCCATAATGAAAAGGAAAATATGTACTCTGCTTCAATATGATCATGTAAGTAGGGTCTAGAGAGTAAAATAATACAGGGCCTATTAATCTCTTCCCATTGAAGCAAACCAATCAGGAATAAAATTTAAGGAGAGAAAGGTCCTGTCTATTTGGTAATTTATAGAGGGCAATTTTCTAAATAAAAAGTATTAGATCAAACAACACATTGAAAAGCAGTTACAGAGGAAAAAAATAAAAACAAAATAGCTTTATGCCGATGGAAAACAGACAATGTGTGTGGGCAAAAAGGAGATCACATAACCTACAGGAACCCACAGACATTTGGATGCCAAAACCAAAGTTTGAATCTGCAAATCTCCTTCCTATTCCCGTAGCATATATAAAACAAGTAAATTATATTAAACACAATCACTGTGTTAGCTGCATGCATATTTTTCAGTTAATTGCTATTCAGTCTTTACAACTAATGAGTAGGGTTTTTAAAAATGAATTTTCTGTGCAACGTGGGGGAGATTTGGGGCCTGCATATTTTCATTTAATTTAAAACAGAATATCCCTTTGGCCCAAAGCAGAATCATTTATCTTCCAACCTTTGGTTATTCAGATACAGAACCCCGGTTCCAACCACCCTTATTTTGCAAACTAAAAAAAAATACCCAATGAGACTTTCCAAAGCCAAATGCAAAATTATACTGGTATTTCCCATTTCTGTTTTTCCAAGTATTATTCCAGTTGATGAAATTTACCTCTGTGTGCTCAGAGCCAGCACAAAGTCCATGCATCAATTAATTCCCACTTAAGCCTTCGTGAAGGCCCTCTGCACAGGGCCGGCTCCAGCTTTTTTGCAGCCCCAAGCGGCGAAGCGGGGAAAAAAAAAAAAAGATAAAGCGCGATCGGCGGCAGCTCTACTGCACTGCTTCATTCTTCGGTGGCAATTCGGCGGCGAGTCCTTCCCTCCGAGAGGGAGTGAGGGACCCGCCGCCGAATTGCCGCTGAAGTCCCGGACGTGCCGCCCCTTTCCATTGACCGCCCCAAGCACCTGCTTCCTTCGCTGGTGCCTGGAGCCGGCCCTGCCTCTGCATGGAGATGAATTTCAGCTACATAGGGCTTAAATACCAAACTGATAGGTGCTGCATAAAAGCCTAGGATACATTCTCATGTTATTCCAATTATGCAAAGGCAAACCTGATTTATCTACATACACCCAGTAGTTGCTTTTCCTGAGACCACCTTCACCCTTCCACCTTGTGAGTTAACACTCATTTTGCATACCCATTGAATGCCAAACTGGTACAACTTACACTACTTTATTATTAATGGGCCACAGCACCTTGAATGGTCCCATAGACTATGTGCTAACTGCCTGTACTAAACATTCTGTTCCATCTTGCATTTTGCTGTGACTCTTGGAGTACCTTTCCCAGACCTGAGGAAGAGCTCTGTGTAGCTTGAAAACTTGTCTCTCTCACCAACAGAAGTTGGTCCAATAAAAGATATTACCTCACCCACCTTATCTCTCTAATATCCTGGGACCAACATGGCTTCAACAACACTGCATACGTATCGCCTGCAAATTGAATCTTTCTTTTCATCGGATTCTGACTAGCATTTGCTGAGTTGCAATCCTCTCCAATACTTTTTCATTGTTTATGCAGTCCATTCTTATATTTTGAGACTTCTTCTATAACACCATAATTAAAAGGATTGTATCAGATTTTAGGAGCTGTGTATTGCTAGCCATTATCAATACTATCTGAGCATCTTCTGCATTAAATAGATTAGCAATAGTGAAGCCCCTAGGGAGTTCAGGGAGTCTGTGTCTTTCTATTTCAGGTTATAGAAAGATCTGCTTGGGGTAGGGATGATTTTAAGTGGCCAGTGTGAGTTGGTTGTGGTTGAGAATGTCGCTCTCTTTATCGTGATAAAGTTTTATCAAATAGGAAAGCTCTGCGGCATTTCCTAAAGGTGCTCAGACTCTGGATTTGTCTAATCTCCTCTGGAAGTTCATTCCACAGCTGGATCCCCTCAAATGAGAACGCTTTGTCCCTGGCTCTCATGTGCTCTACCTTGAGCAATGTGATCTGCACTCACCCAGAGGAGAATTTATGCACAAAAGAGATAGAACATAAGCAGCAGTGCAAGCTTCTCCACATTGTTCCAGCCCTGACCTGCAGGGAACCGCCAGTAGTCATGAAAGGATAGTATAGTCTCCATGCCTTAAAATGTTTTCATGTAAAATAAATAAAATATAAAACTAAGCAGCGGTTTTACAGTATGACACAGCAGTATTACTTGCATTAGGCCAATTTACCACTTATGATAGCAGTAATAGCACTAAAAGCCAATAAAAACGGTCTGTTCGTTCAGAGCTTGGCTTTTATGGCTTATTCTAAATATTATCAAGTGAATCAAAAGCTGTCATTATAGTGTCTAAAAAGCCTTCGTACCTTGTAAGCAAACAGTGTGACTTTGACAAATAATCATTAATATGCCTGTGTGAGGCCAGGGCAAAGAAAGAAAGAAAAAGGAAAACCCAATATTTCACCTAACATAACTCATTACGATAATTTCAGTTAGATTTTAAATAAGACAGTTTTATACATAAAATGCCACAATTTCCCCAAGATTTTTTATCTGTGTATAATTTTCAGCCAACCAAAAATGCTTAGCTAGGACAACAATGAAGCGTTTAGCTGGATATAGTGACATTCTTCATCAGCTCTGGAAAATGCTTCTGGCTAGATTGTGCTTTTAGGCCCAAACCTGAGCAAGGGGTAGCGCACAACCCTAGGAGGCATTTTGTCTCACAAGCATGACACTGAGGCCCTCTTCCCCGGCTCTCTTCTTGCTCCAGGAGGGAAAGTATGCTACTGCAACCCTTGAAAGAATGTAGTGTATTTCCTCCCTTACACCTGCCCAGTTAAGCTGCCCAGCAAGAAGGAAGAGAAGAACCAAGGGTCCAACAACTACCAACCACTCTCCAGCCACTTTCTATCAATTTGCCTATAAGAGAGGAGTATCCCAAGAGCAGGGCTGATTAGGCCTAACAAAGGGATGGGAGATTTTTTCTCTCATGCTGCCCTATGCCGCTGAATAAGACAAGCTGTTACATATTTGATTGAAACTCCACCAGACCCAGTCTCAGCCATCTACATTTGTCATTTCTAGCCTTCGAAGCCCTGACCACACTATACCTCGAAGTGCAGTACCTATCTTGTTCTGTGCTTGCAACTGACTTGCAAATACAACCGTCGCTAGCATGACTGCTAGCACAATTTCCCTAACCAGTTTTGACAAGGAAAACAGCCATGCTACTGCACTTCTACAGACCACCATAGTGTGGGACCATAGCATAGCTTCTTAACACGATTGTATCACTGTGTAACCAGGCTAGGTGTGCACAGTTGTTAAGCCCGACGTTTCAGAAATCTGGAGATTTTACTCACACGACTTAATTTGCCTAGTTGATTAACATGCATCATCTTGTTTACACAGATGGCAGCAAATGTCCTACTTACCAGAATGTAAGATGGATGAGGCTGCAGCCTGGAACGAGCTTTAAGGACACAGGAATTGCTGTGCTCCTGCTGACTCGCCTGGTGCCCTGCTTGCTCTTTGTCCTAAAAAACTGTGGTGGGGTTGCTCGGGCTGCTGCTTGCCCTGGGCTGGGGCATGGAGGGGTAGGCTGGCACCTGAAATCAGCTCGGGGAAGCTCTGGCTGCTCGTTACCCCTCGCTTAGGGGCTCTAGCTGTCCTGCCTACTGTTCCTAGTTATAGCTAGCAGGCCCCTGGGGTCAGGGAGAAATGGCTGATCCATGTCACTGTAGCCATAGTTCCACTCTATGGCTAAAACCTTTGCAGTGGGAGGAGGGGTTAGAGTCTAAAGTCCTTGAGGACTCTAATCATAGAGACCCTGTCTAGAGGAGCAGCCTAGAGTGTCTCCTCAGCTCTCCAAGCTGGGTGAGGGTTAAGTCCGTAGGCACAGGCCTCCCAGCCAAGCCCACAGCCTGAAGGGTCTGGGTCTAGGCCATGTTACCATAGCAACACCCTTACCAGGCCAGAGGTCCTGGCTGGACAGGGCCATCATTGCAGGTTCCTCTCTAGGCTCCCCTTCTTGTTTTGTGGGGTTTTTCCTCATGAAGGCCCTCTGCATGGAGGTGAATTTCAACTTAAATACCAAACTGATAGGTGCTGCATAGGTGCTGGTTGGGGTCCCCCGCTATCCCAGTAAACACTTGAATGATCCCAAGTGGCAGGGGCTTTGGACATCTCTCGTGTTCAATCAGATAAAGATATTGAGTACAGTTTAGATGCAGATGTCTGTGCAGAATGAACCAAGCTGAAGCCAGGATTAATCCATTTATTTTTTCACTTCTGAACATCGTCATTCAAACAGAGTCAGATTTCATGGCCTAAAGGGACTATTATGTTTGTCTAGACTGAACATAGACTGAACATAGACCATAGATTTCATCCAGAAATTCCTGCATCTTGGCTAACAAAAGAAGGTTGAACTACAGCATATATTTTAGAAAGACATCCCATCCGATTTTAAAGACTCCAAGAAACAGAGAATTAAACGGATTAACAAAGGAGGTTGTAAAGTGGCTAGTTACCGTCATTGTTAAAAATGCAAACTGCCTAAGTTCTCAAGTACACTTCACGTCCCATAAATTCACTGGGAAGTTGACATTGGCCCTTATTGACACACAATATCACAGTGGAGACCAATCTAGCTGCCCCATCTCACTTAGTCTTTCTCTGACTTGTGTGGTAAGAAGATCCAGGGCAGGTGCTTGCCTGATGGTAAAATAGTTCATTGTGCTCATTGTGGATTCAGGGCAATCCAGGGAAAAACACTTCCCAGGATGGCTTGGTCTGGAGGTAACATGGGAAAGATTCTTACTCAGTGTGAGGCACAGCAAATTCAGGGTGCATCACTCCCAAGTACATCCTGGTGTCTGGTTTAAAAGAAGCCAACATACCTCTTACTCTTGGAGATGTGCTAGTACAGAGCTGTTAATACAGGCTTTGAAGGACTAGGCCCCATTGGCAGAGCTGTATAGCTTGGTAGAGTCTGGAGGGAAAGATGTAGTTTTCTGCCCAGTATCACTTTTTGTGGATTTGTGCCTCCTGAGTTCAAACAGCTCCAGAAACAAAAAGTGAAACTCTGCTGAAACCACCATGTTTACTTCATTTTATTTCAGGGTTGGAGAGGGAATGGAACAGGTTCAGGGAAGGAGGCAGGACTCCTCACAGGCAGATGGTGAGGAGGGAAGGTGCTAAAACAGAGTTTACTGACTCACAAATAACAGTAAGGCGTATGATCCTTTTTAATGCTCTCTGAGTTCATGCAAATATCTCGGTGTACCTAGTAACCATTTATTCACATTACAAACGCTGCCCACAGACTGAACACCTGCTGTTCGGTGGCCAGCAGAGGTACAGTAATTCAGGACTGAGGAGTACAGGCTGCCTGGTGAAGATGGTAATACCAGTGTTGGCTATCTGTCACTTTCAATAGCACTCTCCAATAGTGATTCATCACCCCTTCCTCTATCTCAAAAGTTACTACAAAGTTAAGAGGTAAGAGAAGAGTCCAACTCTGTGAAGGTTTGAGAGCTTGGGAAGTTTGAATTTAATCTTATGAATTTGATGTGCGCGTTGATCAGGTGACTAGCTCGTATTCAGCTATTACTCATGATTCTCTCTTTTAGGGTGAAACTCATCCCAGTGCAGAGGACCAACACAACTCCAAAGCACACTTAAGCCCCATTTTAGGCTCCGTTTTGAAGACTCTGTGCTAGGCACAACGGTGAATTTCATCCCTAGAACCAAAGCTGCATCACACCACTGCCACATGCAAAGCCCCAAATGCAGTGGAAATACAGAATTTTTGTTATAGTGGCAGGAAAAAGAGTCAGCACAAGAGCTTCAACTACCTGTTGCACACCACAAGGCAGTGGTCCACGGTGACTGGATGCAGGAGTGTTGAGAGAGGCGTTGTGGGAGGGCCACATGAGTATGGAATATGATTTTAAGCAGAGTTTTATGACAGAGGCTCCGATTCAGCAAGATACTTAATTCAGTGGGATTTGTGCATTTAAAGTTAGGCACGTGCTTAAGTATTTTGCTGAATCTGGCCATAATAGGATAGGAAGATGAGGAAGGCTGTGGGCATTACTTCTGCCAATAGGCTGTAATACACTCTGTGGCCCTGGTGCAATGTTACTTAGCACCATCCCTTTGATTTTCTGACGGGGTAGGTACGAATCTGTCCTCCCCTGACTCCACCTGTGTAAATCCATTGTGGCTTTGCCTAGTGGCCCAGGACTTGGCCATATTTTCCATCTTTCCTCTTTAGTGAGACATATTGATATTTTTACCTATGTGTATTTTGTTTTGTTAATGGGAACTTTTTCAAATACGGTGTGGTAATGGACTGTGGCGTATGGGATTATACATTCATTATTCTCAAGAGCACCGGGTAGACTGTACCATTAAGACACAAGCAAAACTGCAGATCAGGAGCTTGGATTCTGGCAAATAAGCCCTTCCAAGCTCTCTGCTCTGTGCCCATCAGGGTTGGTTTGGCTGCCCTTTAAAACGTTGTGCTGACTGAGTTCCGATTGCTCCAGCCACATGTGTTACAAGGAGGCTGAGACTCTCTGAGAGCCTGAGATCACTGAGCACTCTGCTCTGGGTCAGTCAGCTCAAATCAGGGTGAAGTTGTGGCCATTCGCTTAAAAAACAAAAAAGCACCGGAAGCAATTGGGCATTTGGTGTTTCAGTTTAATAGATAAACTGTTAATGGGATTCAGGATGGACAACTTACTAAATCAAGGTGGAGTTCTACTCCTAGAGGCTTTATATCTGCTGCTTTCAACTATACCTTTAGCTTCCTTGGGTTTTTCCTGGCTTTTACAAAAACCAGAGGCAATTGTACACAAGTAAAAGACTGCCATTTTACCATGAAAAAAAGCTGCTTTATACCCCGAGGGGCAAATGGGGAGGGGGGGAGGGATTCAGGATTTTGCCCTTTGCGATATTTCACTTTATCTGCACCGAAAAAAAGAGAAGCCTTTGCTAATGGAAATAGACGCATTTCAGCTTTGATCAAATTCATGAGTAATTGTGACAAAGAAAATCTCTGGGTGTGCCCATGAATACTCAGTGAGGGGGAACACCTAGTAATTTTGCATAGTTCTACTGACTGGACAGTTTACAGCTCTGCATAGAGAGCTTTAAACAATTGACTTTTCCAATAAGACAGGTGAGAAGACACTAATAATGCTTTACACCTTCCACTATATGCTGTCAATGTACTTGGCTGACTTTAACGAGCTAAGCCTCACACCTTTGAAGGTTGGCCTGAACCAAAACTTTGGAAACTTGAGTGAAACTCTGCTCCAGATCTGAACTTTGTGGCTGGATCCTATTTCTGTAATGAACCAAGTCAAACCTTACAGGTGAACCTTCTCGAACCCTGAGGAAGTTCAGATCAAAACTTTGCAGACTGGGTTCACCCTATCTATAACCTTTATCTTAGAGGTTGAGAGACTGAAGCACAGAAATGCAAACATTTAAAAGTGGCCACTGATCTTGTTTACCTCATTTTAGAGTGCCCATCTTGCACCTTATTTTCAGAGATGCAACTCTCATGGACTTTATTTCGAGTTGTAAATGCTCTGACAGTTAGGCCCTCTGTGTTTTAAGTTGGTCAACCAAAACTTGTGCCACCCAAAATCACTGGCCCAACAGTACAAGGAGCTAAAACTGCCACTGGCTTCAATGGGAGCAGGATCGAGCTCAAAGTGACCTAGTGTCAGTACTGCATTATTAGATTCTAGGTTTCCTGATTCTCGGTCTCATACTGCAGTCAGGACTCCTATTTACTTCAATGGGCTTTGGATCAGGCCCTTAGTGCTTTCAGGAAGGAAAGTTTGGTTATTTTAACATGAACTGGATGAAAATACAGCCCTCTCTGGGTAGGAGATGTATACAGGTTAGGAAAAGTCCATTTCCAACCTCTGCTGTAGCTACACATTCTCCTCCTTGCTAATTCCTCTCAGTGTTTGTTTCTCTCTCTTTCTATTTTTTAACTCTTGAATATTTTGGTATACAGGTTCCATGAAAAACACTATATAAAATAAGAGCCTAATCCTGCAAGAAGCTCGGCACCCATGCTTTGAATGCTGGGAAAACAGAGGGCAGTGAAAGGGCCCCGTAGCGTTTGCAGAAAGGACATTTGCCCTGCACACGCACACAAATATGCTCCATCAGTTAAACATACTTAACCTGATGATTTTCAGTTACAGCATCTCTCTACATCATCGAGCTATAATGCTGCGCACTGCGATAACTGTGTTTGCTCTGCAGCTAAGATTATTCTAGCAGTTGCTTTGGAGGAAGGCCATCTTCATCCTCAAGGCAGTGTACGCTCTCCTGTATCCAATGTCAACTAGTATTATTAACATGTCTCTTTTAGCGGCTTATTCCCATTAATTTGTAATAATATACAAACCCATTCAAATAAATAATTGCACAGACTGAATAAAAAAGCAATTTATACTGTTTTTTTATCTGAGACAATTTTTACAAATAGTTCTTTTAAGTAGTCTTAATAGTATCTCTTTAATATTGCCATTACAATTCACCAGAGTTCAAGAGCAGAGCAAATTTACATCTGTTAAAATAATGGAATTGACACTGATATTACATCATTGCTATTTTAAATAATCATTCTTTATAATTCCAACCTATATGCCTCAAGTTGAAAATAAAAGACTTGATCCTGCTCCCATCAAAATCAGTGGCAAAACTATTGACTTCCAGGGGAGCAGGATCTAGCCCTAAATGTGGGGCCTAAATTGACCTTACTGTTTGGATTTGACAGCGTTCACTTATGTAGTAAAGAAGAATAATTCTCTTCACTGAAAGAATTTCTGGGTGAAATTCTGTGGCTTGTGTTGTGCCACGATAGACGATCAAGTGGTCTCTTCCGGCCTTACAAATCTATGAAGCTAGCCAGACAAGTGTGAATTTCCAGAGAATAATAGTTATCTAATTTTATCCTTTTTTTTAAAAACAGGAAAATAGTATTTTATAGCTTTATTTTCTTTTGATTTTAATGGAATTTTGCTTCCTGGTGATTTCATTGGGATTTTGTTTTAAGATCAGTATAGTTTGAAATGTCACAAATTCACCTTCTCTCAGTACAATTTCAGGAGTGTCACTGGAATTAGGCAAATATTTACCTGCAAAAATAAAAACTAAACTAAAAAGGGGCTGAAATGAAAGATAAGGTGATTCGTGAGGGTCTTCAGTAAGCCATGAATGCACAGTCACCGCAGACAGCATAGCTTGGAAGAGGCTAGTATTATTGCTGAGGATAGTGAAATGAGTTTCCAACATTTTCAAACATAAATCATACATAGGAAATGTAAAACCGTAGCCCTTTCTTTGATCAGGGAATAAAGTGAAATGATAACTTCAGGAAACCCAGTGTAGGATGATGATAATTTTCAAGACTATATAAAATTGGAGAATCATGGCTTGAGGTTAAGGCACTGGCCTACGGGACAGATGAGCAACATTCAGTTCATGGCTCTGCCACTGACTTCCTGTGTGAGCTTGTACAAATGATTTGATGAGGGAGGCAACCTAGTGACAGAGGAGGTGGAAAAAGCTCATGTACTCAATTTTTTTTTTTGCCTCTGTCTTCACGAACAAGATCAGCTCCCAGATTACTGCACTGGGCAGCACAGCATGGGGAGGAGGTGACCAGCCCTCTGTGGAGAAAGAAGTGGTTCAGGACTATTTAGAAAAGCTGGACGAGCACAAGTCCATGGGGCTGGATGCGCTGCATCCAAGGGTGCTAAAGGAGTTGGCGGATGTGATTGCAGAGCCATTGGCCATTATCTTTGAAAACTCATGGTGATCAGTGGAGGTCCTGGATGACTGGAAAAAGGCTAATGTAGTGCCCATCTTTTAAAAAGGGAAGGAGGAGGATCTGGGAAACTACAGGCCAGTCAGCCTCACCTCAGTCCCTGGAAAAATCATGGAGCAGGTCCTCAAGGAATCAATTCTGAAGCACTTAGAGGAGAGGAAAGTGATCAGGAACAGTCAGCATGGATTCACCAAGGAAAAGTCATGCCTGACTAACCTAATTGCTTTCTATGACGAGATAACTGGCTCTGTGGATGAGGGGAAAGCAGTGGATGTGTTATTCTTTGACTTTAGCAAACTTTTGATACGGTCTCCCACAGTATTCTTGCCAGCAAGTTAAAGAAGTATAGGCTGGATGAATGGACTATAAGGTGGATAGAAAGCTGGCTAAATCGTCGGGCTCAATGGGTAGTGATCAATGGCTCCATGTCTAGCTGGCAGCCAGTATCAAGCGGATGCCCCAAGGGTCAGTCCTGGGTCTGGTTTAGTTCAGTATCTTCATTAATGATCTGGAGGATGGCGTGGACTGCACCCTCGGCAAGTTTGCAGATGACACTAAACTGTGAGGAGTGATAGATACGCTGGAGGGTAGGGATAGGATACAGAGGGACCTAGACAAATTAGAGGATTGAGCCAAAAGAAATCTGATGAGGTTTAACAAGGACAAGTGCAGAGTCCTGCACATAGGAAGGAAGAATCCCAGGCACTGCTACAGACTAGGGACCGAACGTCTAGGCAACAGTTCTGCAGAAAAGGACGTAGGGGTTACAGTGGACGAGAAGCTGGATATGAGTCAACAGTGTGTCCTTGTTGCCAAGAAGGCTAACGGCATTTTGGGCTGTATAAGTAGGAGCATTGCCAGCAGATCGAGGGACGTGAGCATTCCCCTCAATTCGGCACTGGTGAGGCCCAACTGGAGTACTGTGTCCAGTTTTGGGCCCCACACTACAAGGAGGATGTTGAAAAATTGGAAAAAGTCCAGCAAAGGGCAACAAAAATTATATGGGGGGCTGGAGCACATGACTTATGAGGAGATGCTGAGGGAACTGGGATTGTTTAGTCTGCAGAAGAGAAGAATGAGGGGGGATTTGATAGCTGCTTTCAACTACCTGAAAGGGGGTTCCAAAGAGGATGGATCTAGACTGTTCTCAGTGGTACCAGATGACAGAACGAGGAGTAATGGTCTCAAGTTGCAGTGGGGGAGGTTTGGATATTAGGAAAAACTTTTTCACTAGGAGGGTGGTGAAGCACTGGAATGGGTTACCTAGGGAAGTGGTGGAATCTTCTTCCTTAGAGGTTTTTAAGGTCAAGCTTGACAAAGCCCTGGCTGGGATGATTTAGTTGGGGATTGGTCCTGCTTTGAGCAGGGGATTGGACTAGATGACCTCCTGAGGTCCCTTCCAACCCTAATCTTCTATGATCTCTCTGTGCTACAGTTCCCATGTGTAAAATCCTCAGACTTCCATAGTCTATTTAGATTGTCAGCTCTTTCGGATTGCCTCCATCTATGTGTATGTAGAGCACCTGGAGCTCCAATCATGGGGTCTCTAGCCACTGTTGTTAATACTACTATTAATAAAATGCTGGGTCACTGTGTTTTACTAGAAAATCAAACAGATCAGGTGATTGCTGGAGGTATTTATGTACTATAATACTGGGAATGTTCGATGTTTTTTGGGTGCCAGCTACTCAGTACCCTAGAGAACTGTCTTATTAGAGCTACACTAATAACTCAAATAATTTCAATCTTATTTTATTACCACAGCATTACCTAATATATATAAAACAGCTACCATAGCTTAGCAACCTGGAGCCAAATTCAGAACTTGTTTACATCAGTGTGAAACCAGAGTAACTCCCTTTGTGTCTTGATGCATTACTCCAGATTTAGGTAGATGTGAGAGAGAGAACAGAATTCAGCCCTTTAATATTTTAAAATAAATAAGTAAATCCAGGAACGGGCAGGCTTCACTTTACTTCTTCACAATCCCTTCTGCCTCCCCCACTCTTCCCCCCAAACTACATTAAGGTTTTTTTTCTGTTTCCACAGCAGGACACCTGCCATGCTGCTTATTTAGGAAAAGGAAAAATCTAGCTTGGACGGTAAAACAACGTCTTAAGAGCAAAGATGATTAGGCAATGGAATGAGCTGCCTAAGGAAGAGGTTGAGGCACTGTCACTAAGAGGTGTTTAAGAAGAGGTTAGAGAAAACACCTAAGGTATTAGCCTACAGGAAAATTTCACTCCATGCAAGGGGTTTAGCTAGTTGACCCATGGGGTCTTTTCCAACTCCATCCACTGTGATTCTTGTTGGCATTGTTCTTTGGATTCAAAACCCAGGCTCATCCAGTTCACGCCTGTAGCACTAAGTCAACATGATGGCTAGTAGAAGCCAGCCTAGGGGCTGATGCTGACTCAGTGAATCTGATTAGTGATGCGCCTCTTAAACAGAAGCTACTACTATAAATGGCCTTTTTGACCAATTTGCCTGTTTATTGCTTCACAGTCACATGAACGGCATGCTAATCAGAGAAAGAGGTGGGATAACTGATGGGGAAGGTGGATTATTGGCATAAATCCTTATCGCTCTGAACACAGGACAATTAGCCATTGCTTCCTGGACCTCACTGGTGAGAGGAGGAGGAATGAAATAAGTGCTTGAAATGATCTAAAAGGAAGACTCTACAGTCCTTGGCCCAAATTCTCCATTCAATCTGGTTATTTGGTGCAGTCTTTATGTCATCCTACGTGAGGATTTCCCCTTCATACAGTTGTCTTCCAATGGCACAGAAAAACTTCTGTGCCATCTATACACAACTGGGGCATAAAGGGTGTTGCCGTGGCATTCCTACACACCAGCAATCCCCTTTTAAACACTCTCCGGGGCATCTGAGAATGTACCCAGCAAAGCTCTGAGCTTAAATACAGTTTTAAAATGACTGAGGGGAACAGAAAATGTAAACACTGTGGAAAATGCTCACTTATTGAAGATGTATATTGCTGTTACTGACAATTGTGTTAAGAAAAATAGCATGCACTTAAAAACAGCCTCCTTCTCGCTTGCTGATTTTTTGGAGAGAGATGATTTTTAAGAGACTAGTAAGAGACAAATTATTTAAGATATGATTTTAAGAGCCTGGTTTTCCTCTCACATTATCCATGTAATTCAGGAGTGACATTGAAATCAATGGGGTGAGGTTGGTGTGAAACCAGTTTAAATGTGACCCGTCTCAAGCTTCGAGACATTTATGGATAAAATGAATCATTCTTGTTTTGTGGGAGGATGATCATATCAGTGAAGAATCAGCATGCAGGGCCTGATTCTCCTCTTACTTACTCCATTGTAGATCAGGAATAACTGCATGGAGATCAATGGAGTCACACTGGTATAAAATCAATGAAATGAAAGGAGGATCTAGCCTATAGTGCCAGATTCTCAGCAGGTGTAAATGGGTTCAACTCTGCTGAGATCAATAGGAGCTGCACCCATTTCCACCAGTTGAGGATCTGGCCCTTTAACTTTAGTTTGTTTACATCCTGAAGCCCTGCATGTAAGTTGTTTTAGGGCATTTCCCTCATTTAAAAATGACTGATTTGACAGTAGTTATGCTATAATCACAAAATACAGCATTTCTGATGACATCACAGGCAAGAAGTAAGATTTTTTTCCACTATCATCCAGTGACAGATATATGGATATCATCATCAAGTGTGTAAGGTTGAAGAGCCACATCATAAATTGCATGGATTGTGCAAATTTGACCACTTCACCTGAACTGTGCCCACAAATCCATCTCCATAGGGACTCCTTAATATTCCAAACTCTCAACAGCTTCTAAGAGCTTCCATTTCAGAACAGAACAACTTTATGCTATACCACCCCACACTATCATTATCTACATATATATGCACACGATATGTGGTGATGATATAGCCACATATGAACTGCAAGACGGGATCAGATTAGTGGTTCATCTAATCTAGCATCCAGTCTCTGACAATAGCCAGTATCAGCTGCTTCAGAAGAAGGTTTAAGAAACCCTGGGATAGACAGCCATAATAGCCCTGTCATAAATCATGGGAGGAGAAAAAGTGTTTGAAAAAACAAACAAACCCATCCATGAGGATTAACCTTTTGGAGTTTCTGAGAAATTCTTCCCTCAGGGCAAAGAAGTTTATGGCTATATGGAGGAGGCATGTAAAATGGCAGCCTTAAAACCTGTCTGAACCTAAGGATTTACAAGGGAATCTGGTCTCTGCTTTCTGTGGTTCTCACTGGCCTCTTCCAACCAGAGGTCATGTAGCCCAGGTTCCCAGTGTAACTGTACATTGCTCACTTTCTTCCTGGGAATGGGGAGGGTTAAAGTCACTTTTAAAGAAGCATAACTTGTGCGCAGCTGTTCCCTGGCTCCAACCCAACAAACCTGCACTGCACTGACCAGCTGCATGGCATTTGTACAAAAGGGTTTCCACAGGCTGTGGGTGGGTGGAGAATATGTCACTTCCCTTTCTGTTGATTTCCTGGCCATTCATTGTTCCATTGCTCCTGTCCACACCACAAAGCAGAGGACAGCATTTGACCTAAAGTAATTTTAGTGTGGAGCCTATTTTTTCTATTAGCACTCCTTGTTGTCATCCAGTCATGATATTTACATTGATTTAACCCTCAAGCACTGTGGGTTCCTCAGTAGTGTAGTCATTTTACACTATGCTTGTTAACATCATCTATAGATTCTATGTATTGAATGGTACTGTATATTGTACCCATTTCTGACAAAAAGGACACTTTGCCATTATATGCATATCTGCAAGGCATCTCTTTTCATATCTGTGTCCTGTGGGACCCATGCAAAACTAGAGATTATATTTATTCAGAAATTAAATTAGATTAATAATATTTAAAGTAATTTACAAATAGCAATCAACCTCTGTAATGAAGGTCAAAAGAAAAAGGACATATTAACAATTGAGTATCTTCCCTCCCCTTAAAAATGTTAATACTTCATACCTGTTAATAATCAGGAAAATATCCTTTTCAAGAGTAGCATTTGCAGAAATTGGTAGGATCATTTTGCTAATTCTAATAGTCTTTTAATGAAATAATTTGAAATAAAAAAGCATGGAGACTGAATGCCAATAGAAACATATTGCTGATACAATAAATTGTTAATGTATTTTCTAAATGAATGATTTAAAATAGCTATTAAAGTAAAGAGAATGAGCTTATGTTTCTAGTAATGACTTCTCTTCTTCAAAAAGAAATCTGTAAATCCCTGACTGCAATTTCACATCCCAAAAGGACCAGCAGTCCTTAGACGGGTGCGTATTGCCTTTATGTTTAAAAGTAGTATGCTTGATTTTATGTCATGGTTTTAAATATTTAGATTTACAGTTGTTTATGCTTTTCTATTTTAAATCAAATCCTGTTATTCTCTTTGACACTCAAAAACAACGCTCTCACCCAGTGAGGTCTATTTTTGTACATATACGTACATACATATATACATACACATACGCAATATAAGTACAATTTTATTCATAGGAGTGCATAATGATTCAGGCTGTGATTGTTAATAAAAATGCATTTCTAACCATCAAATTTGAGTCTATTATTCTGAGTTAATTGCATTTGCCCTAAAGAGACTTACAACTGGCTGTCAGCCTATTTGTGTCAGTTTCATTTTATTCATCAGTCAATCTTGTCTTCCCTTTTTTTGCATCCCATATATTGATCAAATAGATTTGTTAGCGTGCCTCTGCAGCTTTTAAAAAAGTTTATGTTATCCATCAGGTTTATTTGATTACTATATTAGTTTGCATGTTATCTTAATTGATATTTCAATAGCAAATAAATGCCCTTTTGATGGTCCCACAAGATTTCCATTACTCTAATCCAAGTAACTAACTTGTGGATGTAATGAAGGGAGTGAGAAAAAATACAAACATAAAGCCTATTTTTTAAATGACTGTTAATCTGCAACAGTGCCATGTTTGAGCATTGTATATGACCGAAAGAGAAATAAGTACAGTATGAAACTTGATTTTTATAAACATCAGTGCTATACCAATATGTATTATGCTGCATATAAAACCCATTAACAAAACACACACAGTTGGTAATATAAATTAAGATGAAATCAGATCTGGAACAGAGTGTTTTAAGGGCAGTGGGGAATGAAACAAGATTATTTAAGGCATAACACCTTGAAAAAAATTGGGGAAGCTGAAATTGAAACATGGGGGGGGGGGAGGGAAACAATGTGTTACATGGGCCAAGTTGCTTGTAGGGGAGACAAAAATAGGTGCAGGTAATTACTAGAGCAAAAGGAAAGCGGCTAAACGGTGGCCCTTTCTTCTTCAATTAATAAGGATGTGATCCTGCTCCTATTAACATCAATGGGAGTTTTGCAGTAAGTTATATAGAAAAAAATCTGAGCTGAAATCTTGACCGCAGTGAAATCAATGGGAGTTTTGCCATTGACTTAAATGGAGTCAAGATTTTACACCAGTTCTTTTGCGAGGCAGAAGTGGTGCAGTCATTTTCCCATTATGAAAACCAGAGAAGCATTGTATTCATTTTCATTATCGACTAGAGCATGCAGCTCTGGCTCATGTCAGCGAGCACTTAATCCCTGATCCTGAATCTGCATGGATGGACCCCAGAGTCTGCATGGATCCCTCGTAGCTTGCGGGGTTGTAGCCGTAATCAATGCTCTGGGACTACTAGTATGAGTAAGTGCTCACCACTGCAAACTGGGATTATGCAATAAGTGCCCTATTGGCAAGATTTTCCCAACATCAGCTCCCACATTCAGATCCAGATTTTTCAGGAGGGCTCAGCTGTCATTTCAGATCAAACTAATTGGCCAATTTTCAAAAATGTGGTGCATGCTGAGTGGATGTGGTTTAAAAAAAAAAGATGGGAACATTTTAGCAAAAAATGCATTTTTATTGAAAATTTTTGTGGCCATCTCTACAGCTAGTCAAAAAATGGGCTCAATTTGTCATGAAAATTTGTGAGGAAAAACTTGTTTCTAGTTTTCAAAGAAACATGTCAAATTAGAAATTTTTCAACCAACCCTTTTACTGAGGCCTTTTGATAAGTTGGTCATAAGCATCACACTTACAATGCGAGCTTTTGGATGCGAAGCACTTTTGCAAACCTGGCCTACTTGAAAATCAGACCCAGATCGCTATTGAAAATCTGTCTGGTTTCTTTGTATTTCTTCTCTTCAGTAGTCTTTTGTGGGAATCCTTTCATAACATTTCAGACTTTTCACTCAATCCTTTCTTAAAGTGACAACAGGGATTTTAAAACTCAATTTGCTCTAAACAAAAATCAGCTCTGCTACAGTTCTAAGGCAGTTAGCAACATTTTTGAGATTCAGAACGGTGTAGAATGATAGAATAGCACAGAGTTTCAAGCCAAAGTGTTACAACCAACCAGAACCAAATATAAACAGGAACAGATGAGAAAAATACAACCTCAACTTCTTGGGACAACAAAGAAACAGGGAAATGATTGCTACATAAAAGACATTTCAAAGACCTCCCTGAAAATCAGGCATAAAAATCCCCAATAAAAAGGCTCAGAAAGAAAACTGTCACACCCCCTAAGCCTCAACAGACTTTAACAAGATGTTCGCATGAGCCAGAGATTGTCTCCTTCGGCAGAAGACAAAAGGCACAGAAAACAATACTGTCTAGTGTAGGATTAGGAGGCAAGAGATAGATAAAAAGGATTCCTTAACCTTACAATTAGAAATCCCAACTCTCCAGCCAAAAGGATAATCAGAAACATGCTGAAAACCTATGTCACAATAACCGTTGTACCTTTCTTTACTCTTTGAAAACTGATAGATATATATATTGCATCCCCTGAGAAATGCTTTGATGACCACTCGATTACAGGCAACTCCTGCTACCAAACCACAATCCAGCACATGTGGCAATAACATTTTGTTTCCCATAGTTCATATTTCCATCGCCACCCACCAGACCAAAATTAGATTACCAAAGCTCAGACCAACTTTCCAAACAGAAGATTCCAGTAAATGTACTGCTGAAAGCAAAATTAAACATAATGCACTATACCTCTGACAGACAATTGGCTTATCGTGGCCCAACCCAGATACAAATACAACTCCCTCATGCCAAATATACTAAATTAAATAGATTTTTCTCTGGTTAAAATGGAAACAACTTAGCTAATATACTGGGCACACTGAGTTTTATTGGCATTACTAATGCTCTGAAGCAAGAGGGGGAGTATTGGCAAGTGTAGAAATGAGACTGAGGGGGAAAAAAAACAGGAAACTTGCAGGCTGGAAAGACATTTGCAAGCCTATCAAGTTTATCCTAGCTATTGGAGCTAACTAGTGGCCATAAACTGAATAGCTACAGAAATTTAATTATGTGCAACATAATTCACCACAGATTAAACTTTCTGCAGCTGAATTGGCATATCCAAAACATCACTTTATAGACAGGAGTTGTCCCCGTTTTACAGAAGATAAATTGGGGCACAAAGAAATTGAATAAATAGCCCATGTTCATTTAACCTCTGAGGAACTGTCAGAGTTTAAGACATCATAATTCTCAATTGCACTTTTAAGAAGACTCTCAGCATCCATTTGGAAATGGACTTCACTATGTAATCCTTGGCTAGAGGCACTCTTGTTTGTACCATCTTAGAGTCACTGAGGAAGGAAAGGGGAAGCCACCTTTTCACACTCATGCCTTACCTGCTGCTCATGGTGGTTCCTCTCCCCAGGTCCCTGTGATCAGGGCCGGCTCTCGGTTATTTGCTGCCCCAAGCAAAAAAAATTTTGGCTGCCCCTCACCCGCACCCCCTGCTGCCCCAACCATGGGCTCTTCCCCCCCACCCCACCCGCCGCCCCAGCACTGGGCTCCCCCCTCGCCTCCAGCCGGTCCAGCGCTGGCAGGGTCGGGGTAAGCAGCGGGGCTCCCAGGCCGCGCCTCAGCCCAGGGTCCCTCTAGCCGGGGCTCCCGCCTCCAGGACCGGCCAGGACCAGGGAGGACAGAGCCAGGGGACTGCCCCGGCAGGGGGCTAAGGAGCCGGGGCAGGGCAGCCCCAGAGGGAGCGGAGCCCTGGAGAGCGGGACGCGGGCCCTGCACAGCAGCGCCCCGCCCTCTATGGCCCTGCTCCTGGCCGCCCTGCCCAGGGCCGGCTCTAACTTTTTTGCTGCCCCAAGCAGCAAAAAAAAAGCGCCGCCCCCCGCCGAGCGCCGCGCCCCCCCCCACCGCCGAGCGCCGCCGGAACCCCCCCCCGAGCCCCAAGCCCCGCGCCGCCCCTGCGCTGAGCGCCGCGCCGCCGGAGCCCGCCCCCCGCCCCCCGCTGAGCGCCGCCGGACACCCCCCCCCAGCGCCGTGCCCGCGCCGCCCCCCCCACCGGAGCGCCCCCCACCGCGGAATGCCGCGCCGCGCTCCCCCCGCCGCCCCTTACCAGGTGCCGCCCCAAGCATGTGCTTGGTTGCCTGGTGCCTGGAGCCGGCCCTGGCCCTGCCGCAGTCCCTGGGCGGCTCTGGCTGCTTCGCCCAGCCCCGGCTGTGGTGCTGGGGGGCGGCCGCCCTGCAACACCTGCAGGTGGCTCCACGTGCCCCGAGTGGCGGCCCCCAGCCTGAGTGTCCCGTGCTCGGAGCCTGCCCGGCCATAAGGTGCGGGCACTGCTCCCCGACGCGAACCGCAGCGGCCCCAGCGCGCCACCAGTGCCGGACGCGCTGCTGCTGCCAGGGCCGGCTCTAGGCTTTTGCCGCCCAAGCACCAAAAAAAAAAAAAAAAAAAAAAAGAGGCTGGCTGGAATGCGGCCCCTGAAAATGTGCTGCCCCAAGCACCTGCTTGGTTTGCTGGTGCCTGGAGCCGGCCCTGCCTGCGATCCCAATGCACACGCAGAGTATTAGAGCAGGTGTCCTGGGCACATATCACTTCATTCTGCCTAGCTATACTCCATCTCAAAAGATATTCCTCTTGATGACCTGTCCTAAATTTTTGTACAGTGTTGTAGAGTGGAGGTTAAACACATCCGCAAAACTCTTTGTTTTCCACTGGTGGGCGAAATGATCCCTCTGTAGGTAAAGTGCTCTGGGACCATTCAGGGTGAAAGTTACTATAGACATAGCCTACAAAGTGCAATTGAACTCATTCTGATCAATGGGAATTCTGCACATATGGCATGCCAGTGGTACAAGAGAGGACTCTGTCTCTTCAGTTAAAATAGTAGGGCTTTAGGATACATATATTGGTTTTCTGATATCCAGGCCATACTAGTGCTGCTACAAAATCCAGCCTCATGATGCTTTTTGTTTAATTCTTGTTTTTCAGAATTGGCCAGTCCTATCTTACAGCCTCTTGGAGACTCAGGTAAGCTTCCCCACCTGTCTGAGCCACCCCTTTCTGTGAGGAATATTAAATGGTGTTACGGTAATTATAACCATTTATATAGCATCTGTCATGCAGAAGAAAGAATTTAATTATATATAATTTACTATTGTGTAGGGAACCTGGTCTCCATATCATTTGGCTTTATTTATTGATCTGTCATCTGATTCAAGTCAGCCCATCTCTAGAAGGTGTGTGCATATTTATTAGAACCAGCAACAGTTTAAGATGTGTAAAATAATGTATCCAACTCAGAACTACGAAGGAAATGTATGTAGGCCGTCATACCATCAGAATGAGCTCAATTGCACTTTGTATTTATTTATGTCAGCTGTTTGCAATATTGTTGTAGCTGTGTTGGTCCCAGGATATGAGAGACAAAAGGTGGGTGAGGTAACACCTTTTATTAGACCGTTGGTCCAGTAAAAGATATTATCTCACCCACTTTACCTTAGTTGGGCACTTTGCTTGGATGCCTAGGTTAAACACTCTTTCTCTTGTGAATATTGCAACAGCACCTTATGACAGATCTTTTGATAAATAGCCGCGAGGATCAGAAGGTGAGCTGCATCAAACCAGCTTGTTTCAGTTTGCAGAATTTCAGCTGCCCAAACCCAGCGGTTTACTTTGGGTTGATGCAAAGCTGAAAATTCCGGGCAACTATCGCTGGCTGCCTAATGAATCTTGCTGTTTTTTTGCTTAAACCAGAATTTAACTTACTCTTATCCCAAAAGATCGCACCTCTGCCCTACCTTTATTTATCTGCTGGAGTGGAAAGGATCACAAAAGAACTCCCCTCACATCTGGCCACTTCTTGCTGCTTTAGGGGACTCTCTACCTCTTTAATCCAACTTAAGGCCCCTTAAAGGAGTGGGATGTCTGCCTGCTTATCCTCTCCCCATTCAGCAGCAGCAGGATTGGAAAATGTCCGTCCAATCCCTCTACTTCTGTAATAGCCTTTAGCATGAGATGCCTCAGACAAAGCTGGCTATTGAGGCCGTTAAGATCACTGCCATGACTCACTCCACCCCACCCCTGACCTGCCCTTCTTTCTGTTTCTGCATTAGATTGTGAGCTTATAAGATTGTGCACCAAGCACATTTTGGGATTTATAATAATAGGCTGCTTGCATCTAACATGTTTGTAAAGTATCAGGCACACTTCTGGCACTCAATAAACAAATCATACTAGTAACCATTGGAATAGGTCTCAGAATGTTCTGCTATTGCATTGAACTGAGCTGAATACAATAGTTCTGTGCTGCATTTTTGTATTGTTCCCCTCAACCCCCACTGATTGAGCTTGCTTTGATCAGAAACTAATTAGCAGGAAGCTCATTGAGGGTTAGTTGGGCAAGGTCAAGGCGACATTAATCTGTGCTGCTAAACCACGATGATGCAAATCGTTCAGTGTAACTAAGAAGTAATTCAGACTGCACTTTTGGCATTTTTTCCCCCTCTTTTGTTCTGTCAGTCTGAAGAGAACAGCTCGTGTGATGTAATTTAGAATAGAGCTTTTTTAAAGCTTTCACTCAGGAAAAGCTTCTGGAGCTCTGGGGGTATAGCTTAGCTCAGAGAAATAGAAAGAAAGCAAGTTTGCATTGACAGCTTGATCCCAGAGAGAGGTGGCTGCCTGCTTGTCTAACAGGTCCTTTGGGTCTGGATGAGGCAGAGACAGAGGAGCAGTCATATTAAGTGAACGTGTGCTGCCAATGTTAAAGGAACAATTACCATTATTCTGCATAGTTCACTGTTTGCTTCTGCTATTTCCTTCAATAAAACCTCTTTTCACTTGCCAATTGGAGCTTGTCATGTAACAATATTTCTCATGCACAATACACATACTGAAATGCCCTTGTGTTTTTAATACATTTATAGTTGTTAACAATAGCGGTATAGTGACAGAAAAAACGTACTTGCTTTGAATACAGAATAGATTCAAAGAGGAATAAACCAAGGGCCCTGTTCTGAAAGGATTAATGCCAGACTTAGCACTGGATATTTGCCTGATTTTGGTGTAAAAGTGGTGGTACCTCTTTCATTTAGTTGATGTCTAAATTCATCTCCATGGTCCAGGCTGTGACTTTCTTACTCCCACTGGGAAGGAGTTACTCACACGAGTCTTCAATGGTGACTGCAGTGCGATTACTCATGTGGATCATGGATTCATGGTTAGGTTTACAGTTAGGTTCCAGATTGTATTATATCTTTCAAACACAATCTTATAATACATCCATAAAATGGTGAACAAGTCCTAAGGAAGACAGAGGAAGAGTGGCATCAGTATAAGTGAATAAAGAATACTGATACTGGGATGCACGTTGACAAACTTGAGTGTGCCTGAGTCTGTTCTGTGTGTGTTACATGTCCCTCAGAAGTGGCTGGTCCATACAAGATTTAGTCTACTACACCTACCAGCTAATGGACACCAAAGTGGCTGTGGGTCATGCTTTTGGCCATGGAGGTCCTGAGTTCAATCCCCAGGGCCAACAGTAGTCATTACAGAAACTCTTATATATGTTAGCAGAGTTACTCGTGTGCAATTATTTACAGGATCAAGCTCTTAATTTGCACAAATAGCAGTTGTGACGGGTTGGATCACAGAAACCCCCCTGGGAGCTGCCAACTGATGTGCCAAGACTACCTCTGCTCCTGTTTTCCCTGCCAGCTCAGGACTCCAGCACCCTGTCTTGCTGAGCCAGACACTCCCGTCTGCTCCAACAAAGACCAAGGGTCTGAATTACTTGCCCCAAAGCTGCAGGTTTACCTGAAAGCAGCTCACAGAAGTGTGCTTGTCTTTAGCACTCAGATGCCCAACTCCCAATGGGGTCTAAACCCAAATAAATTCGTTTTATCCTGTATAAATCTTATGCAAGGCAAATTCATAAATTGTTCGCCCTCTATAACACTGATAGAGAGATATGCACAGTTGTTTGCTCCCCCAGGTATTAACACATGCTCTGAGTTAATTAATAAGTAAACAGTGATTTTATTAAATACAGAAAGTAGGATTTAAGTGGTTCCAAGTAGGAACAGACAGAACAAAGTCACCAAGCAAAATAAAATGAAATGCGCAAATCTATGTCTAATCAAACTGAATACAGATAAGATCCTCACCAGTTCCAGAATGCTCCCTTTTACAGACTAATCTCCTCTTAGCCTGGGTCCAGCAATCACTCACACCCCCTGTAGTTACTGTCCTTTGTTCCAGTTTTTTTCAAGTATCCCGAGGGGTGGAGAGGCTCCTCTTTAGCCAGCTGAAGACAAAATGGAGGGGTCTCCCACGGGTTTAAATAAACTTTCTCTTGTGGGTGGAGACCCCCCCTCCTCACTCCTATGCAAAGTCCAGCTCCAAGATGGAGTTCTGGAGTCAGCTGGGCAAGTCACATGGCCATGCATGACTCACAGTCTTTACAGGCAGAAGCCATTGTCCACATGGTATCTTGTATGTCTCCAGGAAGACTTCTTATGTGGATTGGAGCATTCCAAAATTCATTGTTCCCCAAGTGCTTCCTGATCAGGTACTTAACCTTGCGAATTCCTTCCTAAAGAAGCTGACCGAATGCCTCACAAAGCTTACTTAGAAATCAAGCAAGTATACAGCCAATATTCTTAACCTCAAGTACAAAGTGATATAGTAGACCATATAGATATAGTAGACCATAACCTTTACAGAGATATGTTACATGGCACAGGCAGCACAAAATATATTCCAGTTATGTCATATTCCCATAAAACCTTATGGGAGGTACCGTCACAGCAGTTATAGATGAGATTTGCAAAAGTTGCCTAAGGGGAGATAGGCACCCAAATTCCACTGAATATCAATCAGATTTTGGGAACCTTACTCTCTTAAGCACCTTTCAAAGCCCACAAAGCTAACAAATCAAGCCAATAGTACTTTTGATGTGATTACCGTGCAGGAACAGGGGCAGCAAAAGGCATTATGGGAAGAGGAAGAATTGCTCTTATTTCAGTTGTAACCTCCTTGCGGTTGGGATTGTCTTTTTTGTTTGTTTGTTTCTCTAGCACCAAACACACTCTTGGCACTTTGATATATCAAATTAATCAGAACAAAATATTGTATGACTCCACGTGGATGAACTACAGTTGGATGAAGCCTCCAAGGTAGTTATCAAAGAAGCTTGCATCCGATACCAGGGATTCATGGCTCCCTAGTTCATTCTTTTAGCCTGATGGAGTTTTTTTTAATACATCATGAAATCCCACTTAAACTTGCATTCCTTTGCCCCCCCCCCTACTCTCCTCTAGAACTGTGATAAAATGGAGGTCGTTAAACCCACACCCTTACACTGTCGTATAGTATTTGAACCACATTAGCCAGAAGCTTTCTTAACCAGAGATCTTGCAGGGTGTTGTGATGCTTTCCTTGATCAGTGCAGACATGGATTGACTGT
This sequence comes from Emys orbicularis, assembly GCF_028017835.1. Taxonomy (NCBI): domain Eukaryota; kingdom Metazoa; phylum Chordata; order Testudines; family Emydidae; genus Emys; species Emys orbicularis. The sequence goes on from NC_088689.1 coordinate 122,310,484, forward strand.
GTAATAATGCATTTATTAAGAAAACACTATAGATGAGTGCATTAAATGGATTTAGAATGCCCCAATGATAGAACTTCTGCTTGTAAGGGCACCCTAGAATACAAGAGAGTTTTGGAAAAAGTTCGATAACATGGTTCATCCTTGTCTGTTCCATAAAAAAATTGTTAAGCCCCTTGATAACAAGAACTATGACTGAATGAGAACATCAGTTGGAGAGAACAATGGCAAAAGTTGTTTTGGAGCCTGATCCAAAGCCCATTGAAATTAATGGGAGTCTTTCCATTGGCTTCAATGGGCTTTGGTTCAGGTGATACTGTCATATGCTTCAGAATTCAAAATAAAGTAATTTCCTCCTCCTATCTCCCACATATAGAATATGTTCAAGTAGTGTATGAAGTTGAGAATGCAAAAATAAGAATAGTGGTTAGGACTGGGCGGTGCAGAAGGAACAAGACACCACAGAATCTTCATCCATTTCTAGGATCAAATGTAAACCAAAGCTTTTTAATTAGTAAGAGATTTGGATTTTTTTTCTTTTAAATCACTTCTTTTTTCAACCTACAACTTGGAACCTCCAAGGCTAAATTATTTTGAGAAAAGCTGATTCTCCTGTGATTTCCAGCTCAATTTTTGCATATTCAAAAGGTTTGGATACTTTGTCATTCAGAAAGTAAACCACTGCCAAAGAATAAGGAACAGGAAGGGGGAGCTGTGCTAATTTTCTTCTGGAAAATCCCCAAATTCTGGCCTCTGATCCATGCAAATGTTTCATTTTTTCAATAGATAGCACTGTACAAAAATTAAACTTAAAGCTTTAAGTGGTTCATAAGGTTTCATTAAATGACTTTTGTAAACATTTCCCTCCTAATATACTCAGCATTAGTCTTTCCCCCCTTTTTTAATTTTTTAAAAATATTCTAGCAGACTAAACAGAGCAAAACAATTTAAATTAATCTCAAAACTATTAGCAATTATTATTGGGAACTCATGTAGGACTGGTGAGGTCCTGGAGGGCTGGAGAAGGGCAAACATAAAACCTTTAAAAGGGGGAAGAAAGAGGATCTGGGGAGTTATGGACCATTCAGCCTAACTTTGATACCTGGAAATATACTGGAACAAATTATTAAACCGTCAATTTGTAAGCACCTAGAGGATGATCTGGTTATAAGGACTAGCCATCATGCATTTGTCAAGAACAAATTATGTCAAACCAACCTAATTTCCTCCTTTGACAGGGTTACTGGCCTTATGGATGGAGGGAAGCAGTAGATGTAATATATCTTGATTTTAGTAAGGCTTTTGACAGTCACAGATGACATTCTCATAAACCAACTAGGCAAATGTGGTCTAGATGAAATTACTGTATGGTGGGTGCACAACTGGTTGAAGGATTATATTCAAAGAGTTGTTACCTATGGTTTGCTGTCAAACTGGGAGGGCATATCAAGTGGGGTCCCGCTCCTAGGGATCAGTCCTGGATCTGGTACTATTTAATATTTTAATTAATGACTTGGATAATGGACTGGAGAGTATGCTTATAAATTTACAGATGACACCAAGCCCGGGTGGAGGAGGGGAGGTTTGTAAACACTCTTGAGGACAGGATTAGAATTCAAAACTACCTTGACAAATCAGGGGAGACCTACTAACAGTCTTCAAATAAGAGGACTGTGATCAATTTTTCTTCATGTCCATTGAAGGTAGGACAAAAAGTAATGGGCTTAATCTGCAGCAAGGGAGATTTAGGTTAGATCAGGGGTGGGCAAACTTTTTGGCCTGAGGGCCACATCTGGGTATGGAAATTGTATGGCGGGCTATGAATGCTCATGAAATTGGGGATTAGGGTGTGGGAGGGGGTGAGGGCTCCAGATGGGGTGTGGGCGGTGGGGCCAGAAATGAGGAGTTCGGGGTGCGGGAGGGGGCTCTGGGCTGGGGCTGGGAATGAGGGGCTGGGGGTGCAGGACGGTGCTCCGGGCTGGGATCAAGGGGTTTGGAGGGCAGGGGGGGTCAGGGCTGGGGCAGGGAGTTGGAGCACAGGAGGGGGTCGGAGGTGCAGGCTCCAGGCAGTGCTTACTTCAAGCAGCTCCCAGAAGCAGCAGCATGTCCCCCCTCCGGCTCCTACGTGGAGGCGCGGCCATACGGCTCTGCACACTGCCCCGTCCACAGGCGCCACCCCTGAAGCTCCCATTGGCCAGGAACATGGCCAATGGGAGCTGCGGGGGCCGCAGTTAGGGCAGGGGCAACGTGCAGAGCCCCCTGGCTGCCCCTACCCGTGGAAGCCGGAGGGGGGACATGCTGCTGCTTCCGGGAGCCACGGCACACGTGGAGCGGGGCAAGTCCTTGACCCCGCTCCCTGGCTGGAGCACCAGAGCAGGGCAAGCCCCCGACCCTGCTCCCAGGCAGGAGTTCGAGGGCCAGATTAAAACATCTGAAGGGCCGGATGCGGTCCCTGTGCTGTAGTTTGCCCATCCCTGCGTTAGATATTAGGAAAAAAATTCTAACTGTACAGGTATCTAACATGTAGAATAGGCTTCAGAGGAAGATTGTGGAATCCTCATCATTCGAGGTTTTTAAGAACAGGTTGGACAAAGACCTGCGCAGGATGGTCTAGGTTTACTTGGTCCTACTGCAGTTGGAGAGGCTGGACTTGATGACATCTCGAGATCCCTTCCAACCCGATATTTCTATGATTATGTGTATCTGATGGAGACTTACCCTTAGTAATAGTGTCAATGTATTAATAAAACAATGTCCATTTTTGGCTCCTCTCGTCTGATCAGAAATTTTGTTTTGGAAACTTGATCATATTGGTAGATCATCTCACTTGGGGTGAACAATGAACCCTGAGAGCAATGCGGGAAGACTGAATTAACATAGCAAAAGCTAGAATGTCAAGGGATTTTTTAAAACCAAACAAGCTGAGCAATACAGGTAGAAAGATGCATCGTACTCTTAAGCTTCACAATCTGCAGTGAAGAATACTGTGGATAAGACATTTCCAATTATTCTTTAACTGTAATAAATAATAATACTCACTGGTGGCTTTGCCACAAGCCCCATGTGTGGGACAGCACATAGCTGCATTACTGCAGGAGTAGCCAGGGAAGCATACTGTGACTGAATTCACCTCTTGGTTTTCCCCGCTCCAAAAAGGAGACCTACCTGGCCTCAGCCCTATATTCAGTGCAGTGTATGTCCGCTGGCATACTGGTGTAGCTGTGCTGTCTGGTAGATTTATGGGGCAGTGCCTACTAGCCCACTCCCCAACCCACTTACGTACAGGGGTAATAGTGGTTCTGACCATGCTGCTGCCCACAATATGAGTAGCCAGGTCAGGAGTGTGAGGACTGCTTCAAGCCCTCTTTCTCCCCTGCACTGGTGCCCAGGACAGGCCACAACATGCTCCATTAATAAGAATAAATATAAATACAAAACCTCAGTTCTCTGTTCAGAAGAGGGAGGATGGTGTTGTGGTTTCAGGCAAAGGCTCGGGTTGATCTGAACTGGTTCAAGCATCCCTAGTGGCAAAAAGATCAGAAAAGAGCAGTGTAAAAAAAACACTAACCACAACTAATAACAGGACAGCTTCTTTACAAAAGCCCTGTGGGGCTGCCTTCCAGAACATACCAGCTATGCCATTTAGGTGATCCAACCTGGAGCTTAACTTCAGGCTCAGAAACAGAGACATACCTTCTAGGAGTCTCCGAGAGGGGACTCTCACCTTCTCAAATGCAGAAAGAGTCATGGCATGATGCCAGTGTGCCTTGGCCACAGACATGAGGGAATTAATTAAAAACAGGGAAAAAAGATTAGCTACCACAAAGGTGAAATGCCACAAAGACCTGCTGCTCTCTGCACCAGCCCCACATTAGAATTATTTGCTTATTTTTTAAAGTGAAAGAAACGTAGATGTTGCTTAATAGACAAATTGGAGAACAATATCCCTACCCAAAAGACCAAGCAAGATAGTTTTAATTCATTATTTATTATTTATTATTATTATTATTGTGTACTATGGTAGCACCTGGAGCCCCAATCAAGGACCAGGACTCCATTTTGTTAGGCCCTGTGCAAACATGGAATAGAAAGACCATCCCTGCCCCAAAGAGCTTATCTGCTTCTCAAGACTTAGCAAGTAGAAAAGTTCACACTGATTTTCTTGCCACCAGCTGAACCAAACAGAATTCAGAGTAAAAAAATAGGGGGTCAAAGGGGGTCTTGAGGTGGCCAGATTCATTATTATGAGGAAGAGTTTATAGTCAGAAACCTCAGGCCACCACCACAACCACCAAAATGTACAATGCAAACCAGAAAGAAATCTGGTAGGAATTAGAGATGGGCCGGAACCAGAATTCTAGACTAGAACCTCCAAACAGTGTAGAGGTTCTGAGCCAGAAACAAAACTCGGCGGCTCAGGCCCAAGTACACGTGAAGTACATAATGCTGGACTCAAAGGACCAACTTTTCAAACATGATCACCATTGATGTATTTTCAACCCCCACCCCACCTCAAATTG